>NC_045544.1:74329554-74629554 GCF_009769535.1 Thamnophis elegans | reverse complement strand
AGTTCAGTTTTATTCCTGATTCACTGATTTCAAACTGATTCTGACCTGCAGTTCAAATCTGATTTAAAAAAATCTGATCTTTGCCCATTTCTTCCAGTTTGAATAACTAGATGGAATGGCTACAGGAATAACCGTACTTTACTTTTCTCTCTGTTTTTTGGCAATCAAAACAGCCTAAATATTTAAGAATATTTAGCCCTTCTTTGGACTTCCAAGATTGCATTCTCTTCATTCAATTTAAATTACTAACAATGTGTATGGAAACTAAAATATTTCTTTCTTTGAAAGCTAAAATTATTATGTTTAGGATGTATAGGATTAGTGCCAAGTGTTAGTTTATAAAGTCTATGCAATTACATGGAAGCAATGCAGGTTTCAACTGGTTTATCTAGCAAGTATCTCAGTCTTTTTTACTTATAAGATCTTCCCTGGCAAGACAAAAAAGGGCAATAGAGTTAAGAAGCAGGGTTTTTAAAAAATATAAAATGGGTACCTGGACATGATGGACAACATTGTCCTGGGTGTATTGTTGGATTGCCACAGTTGGGAACAGAACAAGTAATCAAAGCACACATCTCCCGTCCATTATGACAATAACAATCACGGCAGCCATCATGCCAACTTTCTTCATTCTCATGACGGTGCCCATCTATTGATAAGCAAGTCCCTACCTTAGCAGGTGGTATTATGGAAGCTGGTATCTCTGTACATGATAAAAGTAATGTCTTAAAATAATTGTTTTTAACAATTACAATTATTTATAGTTATTCTTTATATTAACACTATAGTCAAACTTTGAACACTATCATGGAGAACACAGATTTTTAGTGAGGACAGCATACAAATTTGAAAAATCAACTGAAATAAGACCTAGACAGACATGAAACCATGAAAAAAATAACAAAACACCTGAAACAAAAAGCAGAAAGTGCTTCTTTCCACAATTCATAGCAAGAAAAACTGAAAAAAATGGAAAGCAAAACAACAACAATAACAACAACAATGAAATAATCTTTCTAATGATGAAACACTTGAAAATAAGTTTTGAAAATAAACTCAAAATATATAATGAGAATTATTTTGTAAAAGACTGTCTATAGCACTAAGAAATTATTAACTTGCATATTACAGATATATTAAAACAGTCATGAATTTCTACAGAGAAGTGCCAGCATCCTTCTACTTCTAACTTAATATCTACTTGTCAAATATCAAAGCTTTAAGTAGCAGAGTATGCAATTGTTTCTTTCTCTTATTATGGGGAAGACTTGTAATCTTTCACAAACTTAAGGCATTTATATTTTTGAGAGTGTAGATCTATACAAACGTATATGGAAGTAGACAGCACTAACATTAAAAGGAAGTGTATTCTAGTGTAGTAAAATCATTGTTTATTTTTTAATTATTTAACATATACATTACAACATACAAATAAGTAAAATGCATTGTAAAACGAAGTGCTAGCCTTTATTTACAAGAATCCCCTTAGACCCATGGAATTATAAGCATTATTAAAAACTAACAATACTTGGTAGTTTTAGTTTAGTGCTTGTTTGAAAGTATGCCAGCTGTCTTGCCAAAGAAAGTTGAAGCTGTTGAGCCAGGGTTTTTTAATATATTGCTTTGTGACTGGCCACATACCTTCATGTAAGCCATTAGGAGAATGCTTATAAGATATTAAATATTCCAAATGCATCCACCAGTCTCCAATATTCAAAACTTCCAATATTTTCAATAATATTCCAATTAATTGAATAGATTGTTGAGCATAGATTAGAACTGGTTACAAATCACACTATTTTAATTGTGTTTAGAATGTAAAAAATATATCTGAAATAGTTGCACATACCAGCACATTTGCAGATATTACATCCTTGGTTATTTTTCTGAAAGCCCATTGGACAGATCTTCCCACATGAAAGCTCTGGGCATTTCTTACAACGACAGATTTCACATCCGTGTTTGTTCTTGCTAGATAATGAAGATTATTTATATTATTTTTCACAAATAATCATATTTTGTTCTGGAATTATTTGAAAATAAATGTAAGTTAGATAACCTGATTAAAACAAAAACCTAGGCCTTATTTTCAATTCATACTTCTGGAGGCAATATCTATCTAACATATATTTATCATCAAATTAAATAATAGTTCTTTGGACAGAATGCTGCAACACAAATAGAAATCTAAAAGTACAATTGCTCTATTATCAACCTGAACCTATTCAATTTAATCAGAAGCAACCTTAATATGTTTGAATGCTTAATTTTAATTATAATGAATTAATGCAGTGGTGAGCAAATGATGAACAGAAGGAGAGCATTTATTGCAGAAAGCTTGATATGTAGCTCTTCACTACAAGTAATGAATATTCCCATTTTCGAATTAAAGTATAATGAGAAGCTTTTTTTAAAAAAAAGCCTGCAGATTCCCCTATACCTATTCTTTACGTACAAATTACCATATATCTTTATACTGACCTTCCAATATGAATTACAGCTACTTATTAATCAACTATAACATTAAAATGCAATATAACACAACATCCCAATTAAAATGCAGACTTTAAATTAAGACGCTCAGACAAAAAAAGGCCTATAATTATAGACTATTAGAGGTTCAAACAAAATAAATCTCTCTCCCTCCAGGTTTCTTCTCTCCTAGGTCAGGTGATACTTTGAACATTTCTGAGTTCAATTGCCAACCTAAACTTCCCTATACATATTAGCTTTTTTACCAGGCTAAACAACAATGAAAAAACCATAGGAAGAAATTAATTGTTAGACTTTGGGTATAATCACACTGGGGAGTTCTCACTTTATATTAAAGGTGGCAGCAAATCATGAGAAACAAGAAGTTCTAGATTCAACCCCAGCACCTCACTTTTAACAATTGTGGCTTCTTAACACTGTTGAAAAAAGGTCATAAAACTGGTTCTGGTCATATGATGACCTGCTTTACAACTGTAATCACTTACAATCAAAATTGTGTTGTTAATTATAGTAGAAATGCAAGGACTACCTCTATTTATTACAGAATAGTATGGACTTCTTTTATTCTCTAATAATTTGATTATCCATCCTGACTATAAGAGTTAGAAGGGACCTCAAATGAGAAAGATTTAGAAATTCCTAGGAGATCTCTCTCTCTCTCTCTCTCACACACACACACACACACACGCACACACACACACACACACACACACACTCCTTTGTTGGCTGACTGATGGTTTAGTTGTATTGGTGTTTAGACTATTATTTTGAGGAGAAACTTCCTATCTTTACCAGTGTCTTCAGGAAAAAAGCGTTAGGGTTAGGATTAGAGTAAGAGTTAAGTTTCAAGCCAACTTTATTAAGTGAAAAGAGCAATCTGAAGGATCATTGAATGCTCTCTTAAGACTTCCTGGATGGTATGTTTACATTAAAAACACCATGATTAAAGAATTATTAATGTTTAATAGTTTTAATGTTAATGTTTTTAAACAATAAATACAATCTCCATAAGTTATAGATAAGTGATTTTCCGGAATAAGTGGTAACTTCTCTTGTTTTACTTGCCAATAGATAGTAATTGTTATTGCATACTTTCAGTTTTTATACTGAAACAGCTACAATTTCTCCTCTTCAGTGCTAGGCAATAATCACAATACAAAGTGGTCTCATTCTTCAAATCACTCAAACTGTTTGTAAGGGGTTAGGTTTTTTATAAATTTTTACTGGGAAACAGTAATTTAAAAAGGGATAAAGTCCAATATTGCCGCTCCACATCAGATATTTTATTTCTGAAATTTAAGTCAAAAGAAAATGTGATCATATATTTCCTGTTTTACCTACTTGTATGTTCCTATACTTACAAGCAAACATTGCTAGACATGGGTTTCCTTTTCTGACTGTTAAGGGTTGTGCTGTAAATTTCTGCCACTACTACTTCAAACTAGATGTGGAAAAAAAAATCACTAATGCTATACCAAAATTTATATTTCAGATGTGATTTATATATTTGTCCCTTGAACTTGGGTCAAGTACAATTCTGTTCAATAAGGAATAGGTTTTATTATATAGTCTTTGGGTTATAATGGTAATTGTAACCAGAACTGCCATTGTTAAGCAATGCGGTCATAAAGCACAATGTCATGTGACCATGTTGCTTAGCAACAGCATTTTACCATTGTTAAGGTACCACAGTTAAGTTTGAATCATCGTATGTTGTTAAGTGAGGACCTTGTGTGACTATGACTTCTGACTTCCTATTGAAGACTTCCCCATTGACCATGCCTGTGAGAAGTTGTTAGGGAATGTTGGAAATTGTGATTAAATGTCCATAGATTACATTGTCGTGAGCTGGGCATATCTGAGACCAAGTGTACTGAAGGAAATCTTCTGGTTTTTATCTGCATTACAAGGCATTGTTCAATTGTTATATTTATTTTAACTGTCTATTTAGGGGAGTTATAGGCTGCTCAAAGTCTGTTGTTTGCAAAGCTTATAAGCCTTGTGAATAAATAAATTCCTTATCTGGATTTCCGGAACTCAAAAGAGTTTGGGAAACATAGCAACAAATACAAACTATAAGCAATTTAAATAATATCCACCCTACATGCAATAGTAGACATTACTGTTATTACTAGTATACTAATAACTGATCTCAGGTACTATATAGAAACAATGTCCTACAATCTTGGTCAGGCTACAGTTCTCTATATTTTATTTTCTATAATAATTTCCTTCAGCTTTTATTTAAACTTTCAGCTGCAACTGTTGCTTTATCCACTAGATGGGGTACCAGTATAGAATCTGACTCTAAGAAAAAATATGTTCATGTTCAATCTTGCCTTGGTTGTCTGAACATTTTCTTAAAAGTAATAAGTCCTAACTTAAAAGTTATAAGGTCCTATAATTAATGGAACAGTAAGGAATGAGCCTTTACTTTTTCATGGAATACTAGTCTACAACTCTGATGTCACCCTTAACATTGCTTATATTTTTCATTTCTGGAGGAATCATTGTCATCTCTTTTATTCTTTATCTTGCCTAAATTTGGATAAATAAATAGGGCAGAACTATTGCCAAGACCCATCAGGTCCCCCCAGCAATTAGCCATTCTTCTTTATCTCCACAGGACCAACATGTTTGCCAAGAGCAACTATAACTGTATTGCTCAGCTTTAGAAATGTTAGGCCAAAAAGCTCAAATAGTTGAGGGTTCAATTGATAGAGCAGCATTAGAAAGTATAAAAAAGAACTACTGGTTATGAAAATATGAGAAACTATATTTCTGACACTGTGGCTTATGATTTCTATAGGAGAGATTGCTGTTGTGAGAGATATCACATCCCACAAGGACTGGGAAAATATATTTGAAAAATGGTACGCTTGATTTAACTTTAAAGCCAAATATTGTGAGGCTGACAAAAGAAAATCCAGATGTAAGATCTTTAGATAGGAATTTTAAGCATCAAGAGGAATGGGGTCTGTTTTATTAATATGAGGATGGATATTGGGTCATAAATTTGCTATTTACATACCAATATGCAGAGCACAGGAAACAAGCTAGATGAAGTTAAAGA
Source organism: Thamnophis elegans (assembly GCF_009769535.1). Classification (NCBI taxonomy): domain Eukaryota; kingdom Metazoa; phylum Chordata; class Lepidosauria; order Squamata; family Natricidae; genus Thamnophis; species Thamnophis elegans. The sequence goes on along the minus strand of NC_045544.1, from coordinate 74,623,988 downwards.
CCTAATACAGGAAGGCAGATATAACAAAAGATTTGGTGGACTGAATCTCATGACTGATTTGTTCCATGCTAACAGGAGCAATAGAAAAAAAAAGAGACAACCTCTGTGATAAAATATTTATAGCTGCTCAGAAATTCAAAAAGATGAACTTGGCGTCACTGTTAAGAGTAACTGGATTACAAAGTGTGAGAACAAATGAAAAGTAGCATAGTTGTGGGTGTATGTTTTGGAGGAAAAAGTGGTTGGAGGTGACCTGCGATAATAGGAGGAGTAAACGAAGAGCCTGAGGCTCAGCATGACCCAACTCAGAGAAGTCAAACAAGTGAGACCTGAACTGTGAACAGCAGAAGTGAGAACTGGTCTAGATATGAGGTATCTCTTTCACATGTGTGTATACTGTATATGTGAAAGAGAAACTTTCAGGCCCCAATTCTACCTCACTAGTAATGAAGCATTTTATGAGGGTAGCCATTGTGATTCCTAAAATTCCAAGTATGTTTTCTCTAAAAAAAAATCTGACCAACTCCCCCCAAAAAGATGAGGTCTAGCTCAGTCTTCAGCTGATTCAGTGCTTTGTGCTTTTAAAAAAGGGCATAGTTCACTGATGAAATAAACAGAAATATAACAGTGAATACACAGGTAGTACTGGGGAATATTTTAATAACTTCTAAGGCATTGGGGAGTGGCAAAATTGGCATGTTACTCTAAAAATACTTAAGCAGGGTAGTTTAAACCATCAAAAATCAAGGTCACATATTTGGATGCAGAAAGTGAGGAAACTTGATATTCTGTTACACCCCTGGATCAGTAATTCATGGAATACCCTACAGGTAGTCCTTGTCTTACATCAGGTCATTTAGTGACCAATTGAAATTATAACAGAGACTGCAACAGGTAGTTATGACCCAGATCCAAACATGTCTGTTGCAGCATACTCCTATGCTCATTCATTTTTACGACCAACCATAGAGAAGCTGCAGTGTACCCCCCTACCTATTCCTCCCCTCCCATCCTGCCACACCAAGTCCCCACAGGGGCTGCTTTGCTACAAGACCAGATTCCACACTCCCCACCCCATCCCAGTCATCATTTGCTCATTTACCTTTCAAAGATATCCAGAGCTCAGGAAGTTGGTGTAGGGAAGGAGGACAGGCTGCTTCATTATTGGATCATATGAGGTAATTGGGGAGAAGAAATCCTGTCAGTTTTTCTTTCCTCACCAGACTCTTACCTTTATGCTAGTGCAGCTTAACATTGGGGAAGTTATGACTGTCTAGCGTGGAAAGAAAAACCAGCAGGACTTCTTCTCACTAGCACAGCTAGCGCTGGGAAGCTAAGGCTAGTGTTAGCAATGAGAAAAAAGCCTGCTCCCCCAGCATTAGCTATGTTAGCTTTATGCTAGCACAGCTAATACTGGGGGAGCTAAAGCTGTCTAGAAATCAATGTTTTAATAAGATTATCATATATGCTATCCTCAGCATACATTCTATGTATGGCCACTCTTCAAAACCAGCCCTACAAAGGAAACCTTACATAATTAAATAACCAAACCTATTATAACTAATGCATATGTTACCATGGCAAGATCTTATGTTTCCAAGAACAGAGGCATTAGACAGCTGAGCAAACATAAACCTGGCCAACTTAGCATCCAGGAGCAAAGTCAGATCATAGTTGACGTTATAACACTGAAGACAAGCTAAATTCTTATTTCTAGCTCAGCAATGCTACTGGAGAAGAACCCTCTACCTTATCTGGATTAAATTTTGATTTTTCAGCCTTTATTTAGACTATTAATATTCCTAGAGAAGAAAGTAAAACAGTTGTAGAGTATTGCAGGCCAAAACAACTAGAGTTTTTTCCTTGTGCCATTACTCTGCTGAAAACCTGATTATATTACCTTGTTGTTTGCATGTACACTGACAGTTATGCACTGGAGGCACATTCCTTGTGTGTCCAATCACACTTGGTCTATAAAATATTCTATTCTATTCTAAAAAGGATATCAGTTATGCTTAGTTAAAGAAGAAGTTTTTAAATTTAGCTGCTTCAGATAAATCATTTTGTATGATCTGGATTTAATAATTGTTAAAACGTGTTAATTCTAGTTAAAGAAAAGGAGAGAAATTTCCTTTGAGAAGGATCATGGCAAAAAATATTTAATATCAAGAGTTTCATGTAAAATATGGTGGATGCATTGCTGGAACACTTTAAATGTTCATATATTTCAAGGGTAGAAAATAGAAAACAAAACTTCAACTGCATTAGAAGAAACTGCATAACTGCGTTAATCAGCTGCACTGAGAGAGAAATGTTAATACACCCTGTCTTATAGCAATAGCAATAGCAGTAGACTTATATACCGCTTCATAGGCCTTTCAGGCCTCTCTAAGCGGTTTACAGAGAGTCAGCATATTGCCCCCAACAATCTGGGTCCTCATTTTACCCACCTCGAAAGGATGGAAGGCTGAGTCAACCCTGAGCCGGTGAGATTTGAACCGCTGACCTGCTGATCTAGCAGTAGCCTGCAGTGCTGCATTTAACCACTGCGCCACCTTGGCTCCACAGCAATGGGGGAATAAACCCCCCACCAATGTTTGGAACATTGTGTAGAGTACTGGCAACTGTACCTTAGGGTGGAATTGTACAAAATGAAAAGACACAAAAAATGACAACCATGGAGCCCTTTTGTAATTATGGCTGGTTAGCTTAGAATTAAAGAGGCAAATGTGAGATACAACAGAGGTATCATGAATGGCACAGATAATATGGAGAGAAAATAAAGTTAGAACCAGAGGAGTCTAATCAATTAAAGTTAAATGCAGGTAGAGTCACTCAGACTTAGTTAAACGTATAGAAACTATGCCAGTAGCTGTGATAATAGCAGTCAATTTGGATGGTTTTAGACAGGATCTCAACAAATTCATGAAACAGCAAGCTTCATAACTAAAATGTATGGTTGACCCTGCCTTCTGGATCATAGCATGCCTTAAATACTGGCTGCTGGGAAAGAGGCTAATAATACCTTCCCCCCACCCCCAGTCCAGACTTGTGAGTTTCCAAATGAATCTAATTTGCAAATACATCTAATCTAAGGATAACTATTGGTGGAACAACTCTGAGGACTTGTGGACCCCGCTGTCTCCAAAACCACATTCACCAATTTTAATTAATAATTACACTAAATGTAAATCTCCTTGGGCCCATTTGGAATATTTGTATATGACATCTTTAGCTAACTGAACTGTGTGGAATTACAAATATAATAGCTTTTATATATTTCCTGTTGCAATCATATTGACCCCAAAACTGTGGTTATTATTTCTGGTATGTTCATTTTTTCCTCATACTAAATTGAAGCTGTAGAGAAAACTAGATCACAAAATTGATAAAACACTTATGTTATTAGAAGTGACCTTTAAACCTTTAAGACAAAAAAGCTTACAATCAATCCTTATAATCATATTATCAATTTAATATATAAACTGTAAAGACTGACTGAAATAGGGAATTAGAGACCTCCATTTTGCCTAAACAATGAGAAAACATTTTAACCTTAATACCAAAACATCACTGGATCTTAGATGACTGCTTATACAACTAAAACAAGAGTTTGGACTTGCCCCATTGCATTTGTACGGAGAAAAGTAAATAAATTACTAGATTACTGAGGATGAAACCATAATACTACTTCATTATACAGTATTCATTATAGGATGTATATTCATGATAAGCTCTTTTATATAAATTTTATGTTGTAACTGCATCTTATTCCCTATTTTCCTTTTTTGACTATTTTTAATGTTTCATTTTCCCCACTTTGTTCTGCTTTATTAAATAAATGAAGCAAAATAAATCTCATTGAAACTCTATACTTCTTCATCCAAAACTATTTAAGATTTACCTTAATAAAGTTAAAATATTTTTAGCTAATAGTATTTTTGTGTCCTTATATAGTTCCTGCCTTCAACATGAAACATGAATAGTTACTAGGCTTTGCTTTACACAATGTTAAAGGCATACAAAACTGTGGTAAATATGCTTTTAAAATAATAATACTTACAAGTATCCAAAGGGACAGTACTTGTCACATACTATGGGTTTGCATTTCTTAGGCCGTGGGTGGCACTGACAGATCTTACAGTTATGGACATCTGTTTGGAAACCAAAGTCACAGTCCAAGGAACAATCTGACATGAGATTGGTACACCGCTCCTCCCCTGTGAAAGAACAAAGAAAGTTTAGTATAAAGAGACAATGATTATTTGTCTCAACAACTAAAGGCATATGGATACAGAATTCTCATCTTCCCCAGTCACCTACAATGGTAGGATTTCTACTATATTGTCTGATTATCTAAATTCCAGATTTTAAATATTCTCAAAGTGACTTATAATATAAAATATTCCATTATTCCATATCAACATAACATTTTCATGAAATGATACATCTATTTTAAGTAAATTTATGGACAAGGCAGTTAGGGTAATAAAATACATTAATGGGTTTTATTATAATATTGCCTTGCCCTTGTGCTTTTTCTTGATCATTCTTCTTTTCATTCAAAAGAAAGCTAAGGAATAAAAGGAAATAAACTTCTTAGTATTTGATACTAATGACTGGAAATTAACTTGTTAATTAGAAAGCTGACCACTACAATATTTTAAGGTAGCTCTATACTTTACCTGGCGCTGTCTAAGAAATCAAATGTTTTCAGTGTCTCATCTTTAAGGAGCTGAAAACTGCAAGTTATAGCTCTTGTATGTAAAGTTATTTACATGTCAATAATATAAACAATAATGTTTTATTATAGTTTAAATGTTCCTATGATAGCACTTTTAAAAAAACTTTATGTTTATGTAAAACAAAAGAGCGAAGTAGTCATATTCCTCAATATTATAAAAAGATAAACAATAACCTTCAATTATCAGAATAAAGGCCTGCATTGAGGATAGGCAAAAGGGGCCTGGAAGATGAGAGCCCAAAGGACAGAATTTTGAAACCATCTGGAAGCTCATACACGGGGCATTAGATAAGCAGTATAGAACTTTTTCTTCCCTGCAAAACTCAAAATGGACTAACTGATAGTAAAATGCAGCAGAATTGCATTAGTAGTAATCAGTATTCCTTCAAGCCTGAGGCCTGAAAGTGACAATCTTTCAAAAGCTCTCTTGGGTTTGAAAAGTGTCAGCTATAATTACATGTTAAAGTCTTCCACAATAACGTTAGCTATTATGATAGTATTGCGTTTGGTTTTTTTCTTCAAATGATCCAATGTGTTTTATAGCTTTTGTTCCAATATGTAAAACTGCTACGACAAATCATCTGTACTTCTTCAAGCATTTAAGAAGAATAATCTATGCTATAAACAGCTTGATTAGCCTATGTAACAGGGATAAGAAAATGTTTTGGATAGTAGACACCATCATGTTGATACTGATGCAAAATGAAAAACAGGATTTTAAAAAATACCTAAATAATAATGTTATACAATCCTAACAGAATTTGAGTTTCCAAATTTATTGATTAATAGCAGTTTTAATAGGCGGTAATAATGTTTTTTTTTTATCAATATGCCATTGGTGCAGTAGCTGAACTGCTTTGCATCAACACATCAAAACTTAAAAAATAACCTATATTTTTATATATGATTTAACAAAGAGGCACTCCATCTACTGAAAATAATAAAGGTATTCTGATGTTCTTGTTGCCCTACTGAAGCATGGCAAAATTGATATTTGGAAATGTTTTATTTTACAAAATGAAAAACAGGATTTTCCAATTAAAAAGACCAGTATTTTGCATGAGCCAACTGAATTTTGAGGAAAAACATCAATATGAAATTTAAGAATATTTTTTTTCAAACAAGATAACTGAACATAGTATTTGTACTTACTAGTTTTACACTGGCAAATGTGACAACCATTTTGATCCACTTTGAAGTCATAAATGCAGTCTGTCTCTTTTAGCGTACAGTTCACCAGAGGAGGACATGTAGGTGGACCTATTGTGATGTAGGTTGGCTCTAATGAAAAAGCGAACATATGGTTATAAATTACCAATGTTTGATACAGTGTATCATATTAAATTCTAAAAGTCACTAGTGGAAATGTGGGAGGGAGGCTAAGAAATGTGAAATATAAACAAGCAAAAAACAAACAAATGGCTTTGATATATAGACAATTCCTGTAAAAGCCTGAAACCATAATTCAAACTCAGATGTAGTTATCATAGGGGTTCTTTAAAACCATTGCTAATAATGGGAGACACAAGTTTTATGACTAAAGCTCTTTGCCAAAAAATGGCTGGCTTAACCAATTATGATAGTTCCTATCAAAATTGGACCAGTGCAATAGATTGTAAGAGAAGCTGCTTTGGAAAGTGGCTCAGAAGTTGCAAGTAATGTATTGGTAAAGTTGCTAATAGGGTTTAAAATGCTAGGAACATGTTATGCCTGTAGGCTGATTAGCAGTCTACTTCCAAATCAATTTACATGTTCATGTTCATTAATAAAAGCCCAACAGTGTTTAGGACTGAGACAGCTAAGAAATGCCCTTTACTTAAGCAGCAGTGTGGACATACTAAACTTACTTGTTTATCCATTTTTAAAATTTTGGTAAAGTTAGTTTTAGTTTGTTGTAAACTTTTAAGCTGCTACTATTGGTAGCTATATAAAGCTGTATTTTTTAAAACTTGCCCTTGTATTAGAATTATTTTTAATGAGTAGTATTTTTAAACAAACAAATCGTGTTATAAATTGCATTCCAGTATTCAAGTAACAGATTTATGAAATAAAGAGAATGCTTTATGTGCTAATTACAACCTAGAGGTAATTAAAATCCTTAAGAGTTTCTTAAAGAAAGGAACAGTGCAAGTTATTCATGAATAAAATCTCACTGACCCGATCAATGCTGAAAATTAAAGCTTTTGAATTAAATTAAATCTAACAAGAAGCTTTTTCAAACTGAAGTTAGAAAAGGAAGTGTATTAATAAAATCATTATCAATTAGACAAACTCTTCAATTTTGCTTCAGCATTCTTCTAATTATTGCAATAAATTATAGGAACAGTTTAACAATAAATATTTTTAATGAAGGCAAAAAATTTTTTTGTCCAATTGCTCAAAATTGCTTAGCATTGATGATTTATTGAACTCAGAAATGAAACAATTTAAAAGTTTGCAATCATATAAATAACCCCCATCTGGATATGTGATTATCTGCCATCTAGTCAGTGTTGATTCTCAGAAGGATAGATAGGTCTTCACTAGAATAATTTGTTCCTATCCTGGCACTTTAGATCTTAATGCACCCATTAACCAGTGAAATTAAGTCTCTCCACCGTGCTGGCAATCATCTTTTTCTCTTATCTTTTCTATAATTATGGACTCTTCAACAGAGCTGCATCTTTGCACAATGTGCCCACAGTATGATAACCTGTGCCTGGTCATTTGTGCCCTGTGAGAATTCTGATTGATTTGTTCTATAATCCATTTGTTTTCTTAGGTACCCATAATATTATGAAGAATCTTCTCCAATACCACAGTTCAAAAGCTTCAATACTCTGTCCAATTTCTTTAAAGTTAACCCTTTCTTCTAATGGTGTCATAAGAAAGATCATTGGGTGCATGGTTCCCATACATATATTGTTGCTTTGCAATATATTTTCCAAAACCTTCATAGTTACTTACTAGTGTTAACCATGGTATACCGTATTTTTCAGAGTATAAGATGCTCCGAAGTATAAGACCCACCTAGCTTTTAGAGAGAAAAATATGAAAAAAAATCTGCCTCTATTTCCCAGTAATTTGTCTCCTTGCAGCAAGCAGCAAACAGCCTGTTTCAATTTCAGCACAGCCTGATTAGCACAAGCAGCTGATTATTGGTTGGATCGGCCTCCCAACATCAGCTGTTTCAGGCTGCAGGGATTGCCATAGTCTATTGCTGTCTCTGTGTGTCTCATTTTCAGTGTCTGCATCCCATTTTCAGCCTCTATACGCCCCATTTGTGGCCTCCACACATCCCATTTTACGCCCATTCCGGGTGGCGGGGATCAGAATGGGCGGAAAATGGGATGCAGAGGCTGAAAATGAGGTGCACGGAGGTGGCAATAGGCAATGGCAATCCTTGCAACCCGAAACAGCTGATGGGCGGGAGGCCATCCAATATCTAAAACTAGCAATATTGTCTATTCTTAATATATGTGGTGGATAATGTGTAAATCCTAATCATATTACAATGCTCAGTAAACACCTTTGGTAGAATCTTTGAATTGTGAACATCATTGAAGGATATTATAACAATCTAACATGAAGCTATTAAAACATGTTATCGTTGTCCATGAAAGGTTGTAGATGGTAAATCAACCTGAGCTGAGACATTTTCAGTCACTGTAGCCCCCAAATTCCTGGCTCTGCACTATTCTGATGCAAACATTATTTATAAATATTAGTATTTTCTTTGTTGCTTGGTATTATTAGTCTGTTATTAATGCCACATCAACTATCTCACTTTGGAATGAACGGGTAGAGTTAGATGTCATCTTTATCCAAACACTGGGTAGCCCTACACAACAGTTTTTAACACTCATAGTGAATTTTCGTTACATTTTTATTTTAGCATTTTTCTTGCAATGAAGGAGAGAAAAGATTATGCAGCTGGAAATGTCTTTATATATGTCTTTTCCAAATGTACATATAACCTATGAGAAAATCAGTACTGAAAGTTTTTTTTCAGATGCCATTCTTATTCTATTTTATTATATAACATTATACAGTATATTATATAAAATTATATACGTATAATTTTGGGTTAAAATATGGTATTTAAAATATATTTTTATCTGAAAAACAATATTCATACTAATCTAATATCTATAAATTATCAATAAATGAACCATATATATTTAGCTCTTTGAAAGTTTCCCTCATCCACTGAGAGTGCTGTTTTTATTCACAAATATCTCCTGGTTTCCAATTACACTATTTTTCTAAAATTTGGAAAGATAACGATTAGATTTTCCCCTGAATAATGTCACAATGTCTATTCTACAAGGTAAGTTATTGGAGACTTTTTCTTTATAATATTTGAAATATTCTATAACTACTTCCATTATGTTCATTTTCCTTTTTTGCTAGTCTATCACTATCTTCTTCCATTCACAAAGATACCTCTTGAGATACAGCAATTTTATACGCATGCCTGAATCCTAATAAGCTGAGAAAGAGAACAAAAGAAATAATTTTATTTCCCACCCCCCACAAAAATGTAGCTTTTAAAACAAAACAAAACAAACACCCCCGCAGCTATTCTCACTTCACTGAACAAGACTCAACAAATAAAGCCAGCTACAGTCAGGCTTCTAGCTATTTGAATAGGCAAACAGTTAAGTTTGAAAAAGCCCATATGGTCATGTGATCTAGGTTAATCTTTCAGTGCTGTCCTTGACAAACTGCAGGAGAAAGCCTGAGTGAACAGAGGATGAGACAATAAACAGAAAATTACTTTCCATTGCTATACATTTTAGAAATGGAAGAATGTAAGAAAAATTGTATCCTTTAATATTAATATTAGATTTGTAATAAGCATTACATGTACAGACATACACACAAATTTATTAATGTGTTATTATAATATAATTATGAGAGACACCATTAAAATGATTTCCAAAGCCTAAAAAAGTCTAAATGGAAAAAATTCACTCACACTGCAGTACTTAATAATGTAAGTTAATGTTGCAATTTTATTTTAAAGTTATAGCTATTTTAAGATGATTAACATAACATTTCAAATAACTACTCATTTTTATAGTTTCAGGTTTCATTTAATAGTGAATTCTTTAATCCAGTGACTCATATCTGCTTCTGTAAATATTCAGCAATTTGATTTTTGAGTCAGAAAAGTATTTTAAATATGCCAAAAGTAAACTTTAATTTTTATTTCAACCCTTTCCTTCTTTAATTATGATTTGCTGAACAATTCTATCTGAGTAGGTCACAAAACATTTAATATTAAAGAGCCAAAGTGTTTGTAGTCTTCTCCATGAAAACTTATAATGTTGGTTTTCCAGTTTTCTCTCCTATTTTTTTTTTGCGGGGGGGGGGGACTAGTGATAACTAGTCCACTTTCAATCTAAAATTGAAATTGACAAATTTTCTTGCCTCATTAAACAGTGTATACACTATGTTTACAGAAAATCTTGAACGTTTTAGAGCTTGCATCTATTTGCAAGAATGGTGAAAAAAGTTACATCAAAAGAGTAGGTATAGAGTTCTAAGAGATCTAAAGGCATTCACAAGAAAGAGATTCAAATTCTTTATGCTTTCCTAGGATTTTTAGTAAACCAGGATGCTTTTTACGCAACTCAGGATGGCTAAATTCATTGCCTTGAGAGCATATAGTTTCTTTATATATACAAAATTCTTAGTCCAAAACCCTTCAAATAATTTGTCCAATCATCCAGATCATGCTGTGTGAAAAACAAGCATTAATCAGTAACCACCTCTAATTAATCTTGGCATTCATTTAGGCTTTTCAAACCGCATCATTTTTATTGCCTTTCACTGAATGGATTTCAGTTAAAACTATCTAATAACACTATATATTCCATGTGTTTAAACCTGCCAGCATATTTGATATTTATCATCAATTAGGTTTTGGTTGCCTTTTTAATTGCTAAGCATCTATATACATACTTTTAATATTATAAAAATACACAAAATCTCTTTTTCTCACACACCAAATGTTCAATGTGAAAACAGAATAAGTGTGAAGAAAAAGTTTTGTTTACTCATGATTTTTGCCGAGAGAGAGAGAAAATTTTCTGTTCCCTAAAATACAAAAGCCCTTAACACAAACTGAACTTTTCATCGATGCCTCACAAAACAATTTTCAGGAAAAAAAGACCAAGGTGAGGAATTTCTTCAGTTCTGCAATGTTTCTTCAGTTCTGAATAAAGGAGGCTGAACTTGTCCTCTGACTTGGTAAACTAGACAATTTAAATTCTGTTTCTAGACTGACCATAAAAAAAATCTAGAAGACCTAAGAGAAATACTGCAAAGCATTATGATAGAAGAAACTGTTATGGATAGGAACAGAGATCATCATATTTCAACGTAACCTATTGGGGAATATTCAAACAATGGCTGCATTCTCCCAAACAACATGTTCTCCTGATCATCATATATATTGGTCTGCTCAGTTTTATCAACTAAATAGAAAGAGACTTTTCTCATTCATTAGTAGAATATGTAGGAATTGGATTTTTACGGTTATTCAAAAACCCAGAGTTGGTAGGTGATTACATGACCTAGAGAGTTAAAGAATGAAATGTACACCCTGGATTGTTTACTATACCATGGGTTCCTTCTGAAACTTTTTTTAGAATTCCTGCAACTGTATGTAGGTGTCACCACATACCTATGCTGTGAAGGAGTAAGCATAGGTTGCAGACGGTTAGAAACAGGCAAATGTGCATACCTAAATCCCAACTGCGTGTTGTGTGGAGGTGTGCATCGTGCATGCTGATTGGTTGATCTGACAGCCTGTTCTATGGTTTGATGTTTGAGTGCCCCATAGCCAGAACATTAACATGTGCAGATGTATAAATGCAACAGCTATGCACTTATGCAAATGATAGACGTATACGTTCCCTGACGTGCAGTAATAGAGAAGTCTAATCCAGGCTTGAGAGACATATCTTTCACTTCATTTTAAATCCAATCTAAAATATTAAGTCCTCCTTCATTCCTTCAAGTCATCCAATATGAACAAAAGATTTTTAGTTGAGCTGAAGATTTCATTTCACATTAAATCATGGAGCAGGCAGCAACTACTGTTTGTTCAAAAAGCTTAGTACAAAACTTATCTATGTTTCCTCTGAACGTGCCTTTGTGAGCATAGCAACAAAAATATGTATTGTAAAATGAATGGGAAAGCAGAAATTTCATCTTTTATCAAGGTTCTTTCATGTATTGGTTTTCTTCTGGTTCATGTTTTTCTAGTTCTCTTTTCTGAAATTCCTGCGTCCCTACGCTCTACTTCATCAGCTGATTTTTCACTGGCTTCTTCTATCTTTGGCAACCTTGTTTCAGAACCTGATTCTTAACTAATACTGCACAGGAAAAGAATCTGGGTAATCTGTTTTGCATAATAAATGACTGTGACCAGAATTATTATTTGCAAGCTGTACAATTTGAACCTCTAAATCAAATGCAGCCTACAGTGCAAAGCATTCCTCAAGTTTCTTCTTTTACCCCCCACCCCACCCAAATCAGTAATCCAAAGCAAAACTTTGAAAGACCATTATATTGCCATTTGGCTTCACTGATTATAAATTTTGCAAGTTTGCAGTACAAATGTCACCAAAATTTTGGCTCTGAATTATCCTGGAAATCTCATCAATTTTCTCCTATACTCTATGGTAGGCTTTCTGGTGTTATATTAAGTATGGAAACTACAGTAATGTGTTTCCACTATAGGTACAAGTTTTAAGGGTATTTCTTTTATTCAGATAAGCAAAAAAGTCATACATAAACAGACATGTATTCATTTTTCAGACATCTGGAAAGTTATTAAGTGACTCCCACAGCCTTTTACATTCCCTAACAATTATTTCTGTTCATGAGAAGGAAAAGAACAGAAAGTTTTTGGCAGGGGAAGTCAAAAGTAATTTATATAATTTATGTTTATGAAGTAAAATATAATTATTAAGGGGTGCTTAAAATTAATAATATATTGTAAGACCAACCCTTAGCTGGTTTTGTGGTTTAAAATGGTAAATAGGCCAAATCCTAGTGTCTGTTCATTCTTCCAAAGTCATGAAAAGCAATTCTTGGTAGTGCAGCAGGATATACAACACAGTCAAAAGGTGGAATATATCCTTGTACAAGACATTATTTTTATAGAGGGTAACATTAAATGTAAGTTATAGTTGTAAATGTTTCTTTAACATTTCTAAAATATTTTTGCATTATTTAAAAATGAAGTCAAATGCCTCAAAATAAGCAGAAATATTTAGTTAACTCAATAGTTTGTTTGCCTCTGACAGAACTATCTTTAATGATCTTTTTAAACTTCCGTGCTCTTTGTGGAACATTGTCAATCTTCCAAAAAAAGTTAAATACTGCCTTCTGCGCTATAGAATATGCGTTTACTTAAGCTTCCTGGAAAAACATTCATATCATTCCAAGGGTGACTAAATGTTTTCCATCTTCATAGTTAGCATTCCAGACAGCTTTTCTTTTCCCTGAGTTCATTACATGAAAAATACCAGTTCCAAGTTCAGATGCAGAGAATTTCCTTCCTTGTGTCCAAATTCCTAATGCAGCAACCAAATATTTTAGAACTACATTGCTTAGCTTTATCTTTTAATTAAACTTTTACAGAATAAATAGAAGTATGGAGTTTACAAAATCATAAGAGGTCAAAAAAGGGTTCTGGAAACCTTTCTTAGAAAAAAAATATGAATATAGTAAATCTCTGAAGAAAGTTTAGTTGAACCCTGTTCTTTATTAAAAAGAAAGAGCCCATTCAGAATCCCAGTTTTTAATATGAAGGACAAAGCAGGTTTGCCATTCTCAAAAGGGATATATATCTTAAAACTACACTGCTGGATTCCAATCTCTACATTTGATTGCCTATAAGATTGTAAGACCATATGAATGAGCTACATCTCAAGTCACAATTTGCTATGAATTTCCCTTAAGCATTCAGGCAAGAAATCAAAGTAACAAGTTATGGGCAATGAGAAAGATTAGTCAGGGAAGGAGTTCTATGGTTAAAAGAATTGTAAAATACTCATGATCCATCACTAGTCTTCCATATACTGGGTTACTGAATAGCTGCAGAACAGCATTTCTGTCTGTAAGACTCAAGCATGGTTTTGAAAACTGAAATATGTATTTTCTGAAGCCTACAAAAAGGAAAATGTGGGGGATAAGTTAGAAAAAGTCTTATGTTCACTTTCAGAGTTTGTGAACACTTCTTAATAGTTTAACAATGAAGTTGTAAACAAGCCAATTTAGCCTTATTAGATACTTCTTATCTATCTATCATCTATCTATCTATCTATCTATCTATCTATCTATCTATCTATCTATCTATCTATCTATCTATCTATCTATCTATCTAAACGCAAAAACACTCACACCAGAATCATGAAATCTCCAGAACCATAAAGCCTACAAACTTGAAATTTGGCACGTATGTTCCTCTTGGCTTTTAGGTGCTCGGTAACTAAGGATTTTTCAAAATGACCATCAGAGCATTAGTATTCCATATATTATTATTAACATGCTCTGATGCTAAGGAGCTAGACGTTCTACTCCCCCTCCCCACCTGAAAATTTGAACATGGGCATGGCCAGCATGTGACTTATCTGACCTGCTGGCTGGGGGTTTGGAGAGGAGCCTGAAGGAGAGAAGGTGATAATATAGGTGGAGCTTTAATGGGGCAAACCTGAGGGAGAGGAGGTGATATGATAGATGGGGCTTTTGTGGGGCAAGCCTGAGGGAAAGAAGGGATAAAAGAGGAAAAGAGGCTTCTGTGGGGCAAGCCTGAGGGAGAGAAGGGGAAAGGAGAAGTCGATGGTAACTACTCATTAATTTTCAAGCTGTAAGTGTCGATTTATCAAGCCCGATCACATAGTTTTGTAGTGGAGCACAGGCATTCAGCTAGTCTATATATATAAAAGTGAAATACCACTCATGCATCATCATGAAATCTCCAGAACCATAAAGCCTACAAACTTAAAATTTGGCATGTATGTTCCTCTTGTTTTCTAGGTGCTTGCTAAGAAAGATTTTTTTTGAAATGACCATCAGATCTTTAGTATTTCTTATATTATTATTATTAGCATACTCTAATGGTAAGGAGTTAGAAGTTCTACTCCCCCTCCCCACCTCCGGCGACTGCAGCTAGTCCAGAATGCAGCCGCGCGAGTGATAGTGGGCGCACCGCGGTTCGCCCACGTTACACCTGTCCTCCGCGAGCTGCACTGGCTACCTGTTGGTCTCCGGGTGCGCTTCAGGGTACTGATGACCACCTTTAAAGCACTCCATGGTAGTGGATCTGAGTACTTGAGAGACCGCCTTCTGCCGATTACTTCCCTAAATCGACCAATTAGATCGCACAGACTGGGCCTCCTCCGAATCCCATCTACCAGTCAATGCCGACTGGCGACCACACGGAGGAGAGCCTTTTCTGTTGCTGCTCCGACCCTGTGGAACGAGCTCCCCATGGAGATCCGTACCCTCACCACTATCCAGACCTTCCGCGCAGCCCTCAAGATCTGGCTCTCCCAGCAGGCCTGGGGATAGGCTTCCAATTCACCCGCCCGAGTGTTTGATTGTTGAATGAAAGTTGTGTTTTACTATTTTTTCTTTGTTCACATATTGTTTTGTTTTTGACCTTGCACCCCCCCCCCCCTGTGGTTGTAAGCCGCCCTGAGTCCCCTCAGGGAAAAGGGCGGCATATAAATCCCAATAAACTACAAACTACAAACTCCCCAAAGGGAGAGAAGAGGATAACATAGAAGAGGCTTCTGTGGAGCAAGCCTGAAGGAGAGAAGGGGATAAGATAGCTGGGGTTTCTGTGGAGAAAACCTGAGGGAGAGAAAGTGATAAGATAGGTGGGGTCTCTGTGGGGTAAGCCTGAGGGAGAGAAGGGGATAGGAGAGGATCAATGGGGCCAAAGGGGATAGGAGAAGCTTCTGTGGGACATACCTGAGGGAAAGAAGGGGAGAGGGGAGGTCGATGGTAACTACTCATTAATTTTCAAGCTGTAAGTGTCGATTTATCAAGCCCGATCACATAGTTTTGTAGTGGAGCACAGGCATTCAGCTAGTCTATATATATAGACCATCGGGAGGCCGATGGTAACTACTCATTAATGTTCAAGCTTTAACTGTCAATTTATCTAGCCTGATCACATGGTTCTGTAGTGAAGCACGAGTACCCAACCCGACTAGTATCTAAGATCCAAAAGACCTACTATAGATAATCCTTGATTTACAGCAGCAATTGAGAAAGGAATTTCCATTGGTAAAAACCACATCACTTAATAATGACAATCCCTGCAAGCCTGGTTGCCATTGTCCAGAGCTGCTTGATACTGAAATGGGCAGCATATAAATCTCTCAATCTCTCTCTCTCTCTCTCTCTCACACACACACACACACTCCCCTGGTGTTTAGGTAAAGCAATTTCCTGCTGACTTCCCACAACCAAAGTCAGTGGGGAAGCCAGCGGGAAATAGAAAATCCCAGGTAAGTGGATGGAGAAGGTCTTAAGGGGGTATAGGAGAGGTGTGTGAGTAATTGGGGAGGGTTGGAGATGGTGTGAGAGGGCAGTCCTGAATAGTGTGCAGGGGAATGTGTATGGCACTGTGGAGATCGGGAAAGGTATAGGAGATGCACCTGACACAGGGTACACAAGGCAAGAAAAGTTGTAAATGGTGATTACGTGATTGCAAGGCATTTGTTAACCAGTCATAAGGGTGAACACTTTGCCAAGCAGCCAGACTGTGATCACATGATTGTAGAAGGTACTGAGATGGCTGCCATTCTGAGAACCAAACATAATCAGGACCGCTGTATGTTTGAATGGTTTCTGAAGATATAGTTGTAGCTTGAGCGCTACAAATAAGGCAGGAGGAAGACAGAGCTGCTATCTGATTATATCTGACTGACCCACATGACAATGTATTATCATCACCCATTCCATGAAAGCTGTAGATCAAAATGAAAAAAAGTTTGAATAATAAAATTAAAGTGGGTCTGAAACTCTACCAAGTGAGAAAAAATGACTATATAGTGAAAACTGGCACAAAGAAATGCTCTGTAAATCTGTAAATTAATTACAGATGTAGAGATTTTTCAAAGAATGTCATGTCTCCCCCCTTTGTTTTGCAGATAATACGGCAGCAGCCTGTATTATCTAATGTCTAATGCAGTCATACAAAACCTTACTCTGCTCCAAAACAAGTTCTATTCATTGCAGTTAAAGCTGATGGCACACGTTCTTCTGTTATTAGATAAGGGAAGGGCTTTTGTTATGTTTTTAAAAATAGGAACACTATAATCAAAGCTATCCATCCTTCCCCACAAAAAGACAGATAATTAATTTTTTTCATGTCTGACCTTCACACATTGGGCAACATTCTCCTGGAACCTTTACAGGGTTCAAGCAACTTTGTCCACAGGCTGTGGCCACACAATGGGACTCTCCATTGATGCACTGACAGAAAGTACAATCATCTTCCCTCCAGCGGTCACCATGCGCTTGAATCTGACTATTAGCATAACATCCTGCAGGGTTGCTAATTGGAGAAATGGAATCTGAAAGCAAACAAGCAAATTAAACAAAGCTTAAATAGTTTAATCCAGCTACAATGATTAATGAATATTCCATATTCGTAACAATGGGTTGAAGTTCTCAGAATTCATCAACTCAAGGCTATGTACAGGCAGTTGTTGACTTACAACAGTTCGTTTAGTGACCATTCGAAATTAGAATGGAACTGAAAAAAAAGTGACTTATGACCGTTTTCCACACTTACAACCATTGCAACATTCCCATGGTCACAATGTCAAAATTCAGGCGCTTGGAACTGATTCATATTTATCACAGTTGCAGTGTCCTGGGGTCACCTTTTGGGAACTTATGACAAGCAAAGTCAATAGGGAAGCCAGATTCACTTAACAACTGTGTCACTAACTTAACAACTGCAATGATAACCTTAACAACTGGGGCAAAAGTCACTTAATAAAAGTCTCAATTGGACTCAATTGTGATCGTAAATTGACAGCTACCTGTACTTTAAAGCTGTCAAAAAAACTTCTTCTGAATGCTATGACAATTAATTATTTGTAGTACCTAACGTGATGTAGTCTATTTTCATAGGAAAATAACAGAAATATGATTTTATTGGAAATGTGTTTTGAGCAAAGGAGATTATATCAAATTACAATTAACCTTGCACTATTAATCAGAGTTGTGCATAATGACAATAGTGCATATACATTTACATATACCGTATTTTTTGGAGTATAAGAGACACCTTTTTTCCTCAAAAAAGAGGCTGAAAATCTTGGTGCATCTTATATATTGAATACAGCATTTTTTGCCTCCACGCCCCTTCATCAAAATGGCGAGGCATAGCCTTATGGAGACTTTCATAGAGCTCCTGGGGGCTGGGAGGGCAGAAAAGAGCAAAAAACGGGCCGTTTTTTGGTCCCCACAGCCCTCAGCAGCACTTATAAGCCTCCATAAGGCTATGCATGCAAAAAATGTTGCAAAAAACAGGCCTTTTTTGCTCACTGCCCCCCCGCCCCGGAGCACTCTGCAAGCCCCCCCCAAGGCTATTCATGCCTTTTTTTAAAAAACAAAACAGACCCGTTTTAGTGAAAAACAGGTTGTTTTGGGGAGGTTTGCAGAGTGCAAAAACTTTTATTCTCCCTTTTGGAAAGCTGATTGATGAGAATTAATCAATTGCCAGCAGAAATACCGATCTATTTATTGTATTTCTCTCTCTCTCTATTTCTCTCTCTCTATCCCTCTACCTACCTACACACACACACACACACACTCCCTACCTACCAACTGTATTTCTCTCTCTCTCTCTCTCTCTCCCTTTACCTACCTACCTACTTACCTACCTACCTACCTATTCTCTTTCCCTATCTATATACTGTATTTCTCTATCTCCATTTCTCTCTCTCTACCCCCCTACCTACCTACCCACACACAAACACTCTCACTACCTACCATATTTCTCTATCTCTATTTCTCCCTCTCTATCCCTTTACCTACCTACCTACCTACCTACCTACCTACTCCCTCCTTCCCTCCTGTATTTCTCTTTCTCCCTCTCTATCTATATCCCTTTACCTACCTACCTACCTACCTACCTACCTACCTACCTACCTACCTACCTACTTACTGTCTCTCTCCCTACTTATCTACTGTATTTCGGTCTCTCTCTCTATTTCTCTCTCTCTATCCCTCTATTCTCTCTCTCTATCCCTCTACCTACCTACCCCCCTCTCTCTCCCTTTATCTACCTATCTACTTAACTAATCTCTTTCTCTCTCTCCCTACCTACCTCTGTTTTCTCTCTCTTTCTCTCCCTCTCTATCACTCTACCTACCTACCTACTTTTTTTAAAAAATTGCCTCTTCAAAACCTTGGTGCGTCTTATACTCTGATGCATCTTATACTCTGAAAAATACTGTAAATGTATTAAATATATAAATAACCAAACTCATTTAAGTTGGATCAATGTCAAGTTTCTTTCATATCAACTTTTAACTATTGCTATAAAATATTATATTTAGCTTTTAATGTTCATCAATTCCTGAAGCCAAGCGACAAAAGAAATTACCTTCGCATACTGGACAGCACTCTCCTTCGGGTACATAGTATCTATCGCAGTGTAGCTCGCCACATTGTGCGGAGAAACAAATAGATACACCACCTTGGCATTGACAAAACCGACAAGTGTCCATTCGGAACATGTCTCCATCATTATATTCCACGCTATTAAATATACACGCTGGCTTCACTTCTAAAAATAGCAAAAAAGGAAAAGGTATTTTTCATGGAGATGTTGCACAACATTAAACACTAGAAGGCTTTGTTCCTGAAATTGAGTTTTGTGCAATTAGCTAGTCTTAATTCAGACAAGAATCAGTATATCTGTTAAACTGGATTTTTGGTTTCAGAGATTCTGGGGTATTTTCCATTTAAATATATAACAACAACTAACCGATGTTGATTATATCCAATTCTTTCTCAGAGCATCTTCATTGTATAAGAAAAAGATTTTATGGCACTTGTAGTGCTTGTAAAGGAATGGATGATCAATAGTAATTAATAAATCTATGAATTTTGCTATGCTTTTTTTTCCCCAGGAAGGGAAAGGTTTATTGAAAAATCTATCATTGGCTGTATTTACACATCAGAGTATGCCATAAAGTACAGTATGCATAGTACAATAGCATATCTTGCAAAGCCTAAATCATACAACTATTATCACAAAAATATTTCCAACTGGCCAGGAAACAGAAATACAACAGGTACCACATTCCTTGCCTTCTTTATTAATAATTAATAGTCGGAAGTAGACATTCAGTGTAATTGACTAACTTTCCCTACTTATATTTTCTATAATGAAAGGTGAGGGTAATGGAAATCTGTGCCATTATTTCTCCAAATTTAGCTTGATGATAGAGGGGAATACACAAGAGTGGCCTGAACAGTTCAGCTGTTAAACTCGAGCAGGTTTGAGGATCTCAAGAAGGTCAGCTAACTGTAATATTTATTTTTATTGTGTTTTTGCCCTCAGGTGTAGAGCATGGTCCTCTTTGGATGACGACTATTACTTTTATATTTTTATGCAATGAGATTGGGAACTGATCTTACAAGTTATAACATTATTAGACTCATAATTTCTAAGGTAACATGAACAGCCAGGCTTGTACACACCTTGCCTTCATATCAAATACAGCATAAAATCTTTAATTGTGCAAATAGACTTTTTTCTTTAAGGGTCATAAGGACAAGACAAATATAGTTGCAGGAAAAATGTCAAAATATGGTAACATACTACCTATTGTTTCCCACAATTCAAAGACAGAAGAATACATATAACGGTTGCCTATGGTCCCAGCATTACAATACCCATTTTTTTTATCATTTCATAAATACTGGTTGTAATCCAATTAGAGGCTCTGATTGACAATATTATACAAACTACAAATAAATGATCAAAAAAGGACAAAGTATTTAGTAGTACCAGAATACAATGGAAAATGCACAGCTTGAGCTTGTTGTACCATCAGTTTGCTTTCTTAGATTAGTACTGCAATTTTGTTTAAAAAACATTCCTATTAGAACTAGTTACAGCAAAAAATAGGAAAAGAAATTTAAATAAACTTGCTATTTACAGGTGTTACATCTGTTCTATAGTCAAATATCATACCAATGGAATTACTATTAATTAATAAAAAATCCTGGACTATAACTGATTTCTTTACTATCATTTCTTTAACTGCTTTCTTTACTATTATTATTACACCAAGAAATTACAGAGATACTTCTGGGGCAGCTTTAAAAGAGTCAGACAAAAAACACTGCATCGGTTCATCTATAGCTATCTACTTCTTTGTATAGTTATATTAATGCTTATGTGCTTTGAAAAAATTATGCAGCATTTTGAATAGTATTTTAAATATTGTATGATTTAACAATAGTCAGTGTAGTATGCTTTAATTTTTTCTCTTCTGAAGTCTTATACTCAAGACAGCCTTTATTATAATATATATTATTATATAAAAGTAAAAAGTTTATGTTGTAATATGATTATTTTCTACTGTGCTAAAAAGAGCTGGAAGCCAAAACTTTCTTTTTCCCTTTCTACTCCACATTTTCTCATATCCCCTTTTCCCTCCCCTAATTTCCCACTATTTTTATTTTCCTGTGTATATTATATTCCAATAAAGTAATAGTTTTTGATACAAATAAAAAAGACAGCTTTGAGGTGATTAGTTAGCATAATGCTTTTAAAAATGTAAGATGTTTCAGTTTATAATCTAGAACTAATTGCTTGCATAAATTATATTTGCATCTAATGAATGTTATTAATAATTGATTAAATGATTTTAAATTACTTTTAAAATTTAAATACCTTTTATGGATTTAAAGATATTCAGTATTGATGCTTGTACAGTTTATAATTTCATTGATGATGACTGTGATGATGTGCCTTCAAGTCACAGTCTTGTGGTTTCTAGCCTGGTGTCTTAACTACTAACCCAAACTGACGCTATAATTTCATTAATATTGGAATAATTTTCTTTGCCCAGGATTACCGATAAGATTACCATAAATCCAATTTTACTTGCTATTCACCATGCTATACTGACATAAAGGATGAGCATTTGCAAAAGCATTTTGGGTCTTAATAGTAATTTTACATAGCAACTCCATTTTGCGGATAATAAATTCTATTAAAATGTGATGTCACTATTTCTACTTATTCACATTATCATTTTAATTAATTTCACAATAAACTATTTTCTCTACAGCAAGAGGCATTAAGTGGGAATGTTGGGAGACCTTCACATGCATATGTTCTCATTTTCTGATAAGCCCATTTTGGAATGATTATTCAAATGGTCCTTTTTTATCGACTGCCTCATTCAGCAACCATTCAAAGTTACACTGGTGTAAAAAAAAGAGTTGTGACTAATCTTTGCATTCATGACCACTAGAATGTCCCATGGTCATGATTGCTATTTGTTTGCTTTGCAACTGGCTGACACAAACAGTTAAATGGAGAAGGTGAGAATAAAATCACAAGTTATAGCCATGTGATGTTTCACTTAATGACTGAATTCAAAATGAGGCTTTAAGACTATTGTGATTATGTGATTTTCCACCTGGCAACTTGGCACTTAGCAACAGATTTGCTGTTTTCAAATGTGATCTGTAAGCAAAGATTACCTGTACATTCAAATGGGACTGCTTGCCCCCCATCAGTGGCAAATCAGAAAGTATATGGGCATGTGCACAGTGTGTGCGTATAAATATGTATGTACAAACAGAAACACAGGTATCAAAACAAAGACAAAACAATTTCTGATTTCTGCTCTCTTCAGCTACTGTGGAGTAGAATGCACTATATGGAACTCTTTAGCTAAAGCTTTGTAGTTTGAAAATACATTTATATTTTTTAGCCACTTTGATAAATACATATTAAGTGATTACTGACATCTACTAAGACAAAACTTGTCTGAAATACTGTTTAATATTTTAAAACGATCTCTTCCTAAGAAAGAGGCAGAGGTGATGTCTCCTGCCTCAGGAAACATTCCAGGAGCTTTAACCAGAGTATACAGGAAACAATCCCACAGAAAGATCTGTATCAGTAGTGCAAGATCTGACTCATGTCACAACACAAAAACACAAATCTTTTAGTTAAAACTTTTTGTTCCCCACACCCTTCCCTGTGGCTTATTCTTTTAGCTGAAACTAC
Organism: Thamnophis elegans; assembly: GCF_009769535.1. Taxonomy (NCBI): domain Eukaryota; kingdom Metazoa; phylum Chordata; class Lepidosauria; order Squamata; family Natricidae; genus Thamnophis; species Thamnophis elegans. The sequence continues at coordinate 74,600,955 of NC_045544.1, read as the reverse complement.
GGGCAGGATACTTTTTCAAAACTCCAATCATATGTGTCAGCATGCTCCTCAGAATACACTATTTTGAGTTTATAAGCAAACTAAAGTCCATGAGTTCATATGATGTAAAGAAATGAACATACAGTAATGCAAATGTTGGTTTTTAACCTATGTACAAAAGATTTGCAACATAAATTTTATGAGAGGAAAATGGACCTATTACATTTTTAGACATAATTTTTTACTTGTTTGCTGCATAGTAAGGAAGATATCAATATTATTCATATACTAGTATCTCAAAATGTTTAGTCCAAATACACTGTCAACATAACATACCATTGACACATTCAAAGACATCACAGCACTTGCCAGGTGTTCCGTCTCCACGTGACACTATTTGGGGGATGAAGCCTGGCTCGCATTTTGCAACACCACATAAACCTGAGAGACATTCGCACCTGAAACCGAAGCATTGAAAGCTCCATAAATAAGTGAAGCAACACATGGGATGGGAAAAACAAACGGAAAAAAAGCAAATTGTGAAAGCCAAATGGTTTTCCTGTTACATAATAAAAGGACAACATGATTGTTATCAACACAACACAATTTAAAAAAAGAATGTTCAAAGGACAATGCTCAACTTTTATCTGAAGACTGGTGTTCCAAATCCCATTGTAGCCCGGGGAGACCAAAATGTGTTAAAAAGTCACTAATGTTTTAGTATCTACAGTTGTTGGGAAAAGCACTATAATAAAAAAAAATGAAACAAGCATGGTTCTCGAAATCAGTCAGTTTAGTCCCACTAGCAGGTTCTAGGTTTAAAGGACACGAAATGCATAATAAGGTATGAGAGGTCATCAAGTTATCTATTCCTCCTACTGTTTCCAATTACATCATCAACATACCTATCAAATTTCTCTACCATTTATACTTTAAATTGCGTAAGACTGTTCAGCATGGGAAATTGCATAGATTTGTAAGCTTCTATACTCCCAGACATTTTCTGGACAGTTTCTTTTTTCAACATAACGTGTTTGTATAACTAACTTTAAACTGTCAAGATTTAATCTACTAATAAAAAATATTTAGGTTGAGAGTTTTGATACAGGTAGCCAAGGTAGCATTAGAAAGAAAAAGCATATGTCAGTGGTTGCTTAAATATTTACAAATGCCTTTTCAAATCCTTTAATTTAGCAGAATGAAAAATCCTGTAAACAAATTTGAAGAAACAAACTTGTATTGCCTAAAACTAAAGATGAGGATTAAAGTGACCATTATTTTTTTTTTTAAATACAGGGGGAGGCCATTTATCTATGGAAGTGGATTAACCTTTTTTTCCTCCTATATTTAATAAGGAAATTCATATTTACCATGCTAATAATTTGTAATTAATTTAAGCTTGATGACTGGGCACTTTCCACAATATTAATTTAAATTCTTGAAATCTTTCTGGTCAAAAAGACCTCTAAATGGCCAGAACTATTAAGAAATGGGGCGTGAAAAATGATTGTGCTGAGGATAAACCTAATCCAATGCAATAACGCTCGCAATTATGGCTAAATATGCAATATCCTGCCTGCTGAGCCTCAAACCTCATCAATCAGCATTTCATAGCAATATTGTCACAAATACAATACTATTTAGAGATGTCAGCACAAAGTCTGTTTATACCTGAAGGCCAGCTAGCACATCCACAGCAACTTAGCAATTTCATTAGAATGACTGAAATGGCTTTGTGAATTAAACTCTGCGTCTTTGGAGCATGTGACATTGTGAGACACATAGAAAAAGATAGGATTAGTGTTGAGCTACTGTTGCTATCAACCTGACTTCCCTTTCTTCTGACTCCCTCCATTACCACTGTGCCCCACAGAGGATTTTCTTTATGTTTTCTGCCAAGAATCTAAGAATTATAGTTCTAGTTATTTTCGTATGCACAAATAAATCCAGTGTCTATTTCAGGAGCCTTACTACATGACATACAGTATATCAGCGTGGTGGGATAGCCTGGTTCCCCCTTACAATTGGCTTCTGCTTTGTGAGCAAAAGAAAGATCTAATTTCATTACATGCCCAAAAATGGATTATCAATATTTCCATTTAAAAATATCCACAATAATATTGTGCAGAATGTGTTCAAGTTATCTTATACAGTTCTACATCATCAAAACTTTGTTCTAGACATTCTTGTTCAACTTGTATCATATGAAAATCCTACCAATATTGTCAGCTAAGAAATCAATAATACAGTTTAGATTAAATAAAGCATAGGTAGGAACAGATATAACATGTTCTATAGTTAATTGAACAATAACATTGTAGTAAAAATAGAAGAATAGTATAACAATATCATAGGAAATGGCAATGCGCTTAGCATTTTATTAATCGGAATGAAATAAATTAATATTTAATATTAGCAATTAATTGTCCAATCTCCAGACATTTCTGGAATTTGTGTTTTGGAAAACAAAAGACAAGACGTTAAATGAAAATTATTCAAGCTAAAGCTGATCCTAAATTATAGCTTACTATATCAGTGGAGCTGAAATGTGCCATCAAGAGCAAGACTATTTATACTGATCTAATAAAATATGTTACTTCAAAAAGTATGATAAATGATGTATATCAGATTTTTAATGCTCTTTGCATGTTATTTAAAAGTTTACAGAAAAGGAACACAAATAGATTTATGAAATTCATGGAATGATTAATACATCTTTCAAGCAGATATCTTTCCAGTTTTTAGAATACCACCTAACATATACAGACAACACTGGAGGAAATAAAAATATTAATAGAAAGGGTACTGAATTATCAGAGAGAAGCATTTTTTTCTTTTTTGGGATGTGCACCAAAGCAGCTCTCTGAAAATAACACCAAACTGTATGATAATAACTGATAATTAATATAGGTTATATATTGAAAACAACTTAAGATATTATAAATCTTAAGGACCTGTGGTGGTGCAGTGGTTAGAATGCAGTATTGCAGGCTAATTCTGCTGACTGCCAGCAGTTTGATTTGCACCAGCTCAAGGTTGACTCAGCATTCCATCCTTCCAAGGTCAGCAAAATGAGATCCCAGATTTTGGGGGGCAATATGCTGACTCTGTAAACCACTTGGAGAGGGCTGTAAAGCACTGTGAAGTGGTATATGTGCTAGTGCTATTGCTAAATGGAAGCAACTTCATACATTACTGGATTTTGAAATAAAGGCACATCAGATTTTTTTAAAAAGAAACTCAGCAAGATAGAATATACCTCATTTTATTTATATATAAAAAATATGTTTCTCAGTTATGAACCCAGGCTGAAGTTTTAAAATCATTTAGATGAAATGAAACAAGGGTAATAAATTGTGATGAATTCAGAGCTCTGTTAATACTTTATTCTTTAAGTATGCACAGGTTCATGATGACAAAGTCTTCATCTTGACTACAAGGACAGAAGCAGGGATAGAGGATTATTGTACAGTAGAAGCCAGTCTTACATTTTTCCCTATAAAAAATGTACTAGCAAAGCTCTACTTAAGAATAATCTACGAGTCTATAACAGGGCTAAAGGCAGGAAGAATATTGGGACAACCATATATTTCAGAGACCAGTTTCTAGAACAGTTTCAAGATTCCTGATTATCTTTTCACCCCACAAATGGTTGAAGTGGTACCTAAATAATCTGTCACACAGAGAGCACACTATTTCTAAAGTGAAATGCTATATTTGAGTAATATTATATCTTACAGCTGTTAATCTAAAAAAAAATATATAGTTTCTTGACATATAGGATTTGCTGCAAATACATCTTTCTACTAAGATAAGCCAACATAATACTTCAAAGATGTTAGAGTAATCCGAAGTATCAAACGTGACACATATTTATATATGCCACAAAAGTTTCATATTAAAGCTGTATTTTTGTTTTTTCAAAATAAATTTTCCTCAAAATACAGGACTGAAAGAAAGCTATTCCAGAGCTAACAGTCATTAACACTTCACAGAATGATTATTCAGTCTAGGAAATCTTCATTTTAAATCCAATATTAGCTAACATAGTAACTTAATAATCAGTATACTAATATACTTGACTTTTTCTGTCACAAATTTAGCCTCAGTATATATTGACTGTGATACTATGACTTCAGATATAACAAACCTTGTGGGAAGAGTGCAGCATCCATCAGCTGTCAGCCTGACTTGAGTTTCATAGCTATCCAAAGGACAGGCAACTTGTTGGACCGGAGGGCATTCCACTGTACTACAGTCCACACTGAACACTGGTGGGAAACAATTAAGGTAAGGAAAAGAATGAAATAATTTCTTTTTAGGAAGCATAATGATAAAGTTCAACTATTTCATTTATTGATATGTTATTTGAACTCTTGCCAGAGAAGACTTTAAATAATATCACATATAACCAGGAAAATAAACAAATTAATTTTTGAACAAATCAAGCCAGAATTTTTGCTCAAGTTATTTAAATATTATATAGCTTTATCTACATTATTTTGGACACACTGTGTGGAGACATAATTCTCTAAGTCCATAATGCTTGGAACAGTTAAAAAGAAGAAAAGAATAGCAAGCAGTATGTTGGATAAATTCTATTAGGACACCAATGACTGCATCATTAAGAGACCTAAAAGTGCAGAAAATCTATCCATGTTGCTAAAAGTTGAGATTTTAATCAATAATATCGCTGTTTAAACTTTAAATGATATACATCACATTTTAAAATCAGTTGCTGAATTATTATAACTGTAAAGAGTATTACTGTGAGAAGTTTTATTTAGTTTTTTGATTCATGGCTAATACAACTGAATTGCCAAACTCAATTATTTTCAAATTAACTGCCTTTGAATAGATCTCCATAGTTGCATTATGTCAGGTCAGTAATCTGAATTGGACTGATGATTTGTATCAGATTAGAGCCAACCCATGCATTCTTAAAAAACAGTCATTTGTGTCAACCATATTTGTTGTAATGCAGGTGCTAAATGATGCATGGTTTTGGGTTCCTATTAACCGTGCTGGAAGATCTACACAAGTTTGTTAAGCTTGCTCGGGAACATGTCCAACAGAATTGTAATTAAAAATATATAATAGGTAATGATGAGCAAAATTTGGGAAGTGCAATGAAGCTTTATATCCGGCAAGGGATGTGCAGACTAGATTTAGTGGTTCACTGAGAAATGTATAAATGTGGGAAAGAAAGCTTATTGTACATTTGTTTTGGGAAGTTAATATGATGAAGTTAATAGGCTAGAATAATGGGATGTTTTGCACAAATATTACGCCTTGTTGGTGAATATGTTAAAAACATTATATAATTGAAATAAAGAATGTGTGAGAATAAATGAAATAGTTCAGTGAGTACGGAGAAGATTAAGGATATGAGATGTTTCCTTTCACTGTTAAATCTATTTATGGATAAAGGGAAACCCTGGGATGTCACTTGAGAAGTGCTAGTTGGGACCACAAATGTGCCTATACATTTGAATACAGATGGTACTGTGCTGTTGGCTGACAAGCTTAACAATGTGCAGAAAGCATTAGAAAGGTTGAATGAATATGAAAATTAATGAATAAAAGATGCTTTGAAAAGGGAACAGAGTTAACAACTAGAAATATTATATAAATGGGAAAAAATCAGAGCAAGTAGATGAATTTGTGCAACTTGATAGAACATTTACTAATAACATTACAGATAGAGAAATTTTAAGATGTACAAATGCTTCTGGAACAATACTGCATTGGATGTTAAAGGATCTGCTACAAGGAATGAGTGCTGCTAAAAATGGGAACATGCTTCTTCTTTCTTGTTATATGAAAATAAGAGTAATAATAAGAAAATAATAACAAAACTAAGCGTTTGGAGATCTGAGATTTATTGCTGAGCTTTGGCATGATATATCAACAAATATCCCTGGTTCTGAGAACTTCCCATCTTTTGATCTGAATGGGGTTGCACCACCCCAGATAGAACAGTTTGAGAAGATCCACCAGGACTCCTTTTCTGTTCAAACAAAAAATAGTAGCTATAGTCAGACAGCTTTATGTTGTGTGCCAATTGCACCTTTTTCCTGGACTAAGATGTTCACAATGCCTTAGTCACTTTCTGACTGGACTACAGTAATATACTCTATATCGGGCTGCCTTTGAAGAGTATTTGGAAGTTTCAGCTGACGTAAAGTTCGTTAGCACAGACAGTCATTTGGAACTGGTCATTTGGCATATGTTATTATTATGGTTCATCCTATAGTCAGCTAGATGTTCAGACTGGATTTGTTTCCTGCCTATTTTGCTATGGGGCTACTTTAGTAGCCTAAAGTAAAATAACAATAAAACAAACAAGGAAAAAGTAAATATATATTTGCTATTGGCCAGCACTATTCTTTCAAAATGCAGGTAGGTAAAGTTAAAGGTTCCTCTCCCACATATGTGCTAGTCATTCCTGACTCTAGGGGGCGGTGTTCATCTCCATTTAAAAGTCAAAGGGCCAGCACTGTCCGAAGATGTCTCCATGGTCATAACTAAATGCCAAAGATGCACAGAACGCTGTTACCTTCCCAGCAAAGGGGGTTCCTAATTTTTCTACTTGCATTTTTACATGCTTTTGAACTGTTATGTTGGCAGATGCTGGGACAAGTAACGGGAGCTCATTCTGTTAAGCAGAGCTAGGGATTCGAATAGCCAAACTACCAACCTTTTTAATCGACAACCTCAGCATCTTTGTCACTGAGCCACCATGTCCCTCTACAAAATGCAGGTAGTTCCCTTCAAAACCTTTCATGGCTTGAGACTGGGTTACTTATTAGATCTGGTAGGAGAGGCATACACAGGAAGCTTTTTGTGAGGGAGTGTAAGGATGAAAGCTTTTTCTATTATGGTGCCTACCCTCTAGAACATTTCCTCCTTGAGATCATATTTCCACTGATCCTAATTTGTTAAATTTATATCCTATCTAAGAGTTCAAGGTGGCATTCACTGCACTCCCCCTTCCTATTGTTCCCACAACAAAAACTCAGTGGAATAGGTTGAACGAAAAGAGTGTCATTGTCAGACTCCAAAGCAAAAATGACATGTGGAGATTCTTCCAAACTGAATTCTTTAACTGTTTCATATCTATAGACAAAAACTTGCAAAACTGAGTGCTCTACTATCTACACCTACCATACATTCCATAACTATTAGGGAGGGGCTGTCTTTACCTTCCTTTTCTGACATGTAACAACCAGACTGAGTTGCCTTTTGCTTCTCTAGAATATACACCTTCCTTCCTGGGAAACCACTTCTTAACTACATACCATCACAGTGACTGAGCCAAAGTCACCTAATGAGTCCGTATGGCTGAAGTGGACTTGATTTTCCTCAATGGCAATTTGTAGTGTTAACCACAACTACTATGTCACAGTGATTTACTTTCCCCCCCCCCTCAGTTTTGTTGAGTTTCCAAAATATGTAATTCTAATGGTGAGATTTTATTTAGTTAAAGGGTCAGAATGTAAGCAACGGTGGTTACACCTATGATATATTTTCGAACAGTTGAACATACTTCTCAGACTAAAAATACTATCATAACCTAGCCATGTACAATTTTCAGACAGCATTTTTTATTATACAGATAAGGGTGATAAAATAATAAAGTCATTACACTGTGTTACTGTGTTTAGAACAAAGTCCTCTAATCAGTTTTTCTGGGCCTTCATCATTTAGCAAGAGCATTGGAAACCCCTCTGTAACCTTAACACAAAACTAGAATAGGTAGCTGGATTCTTTTTTCAATTTGACTAACTCATGGATGCAGATTGCTTTAAAAATGATCTCAAAGCCAACTGCAACCACTGCTCACTGCACTCTTTTTTTTTGAACTAATAAAAGATAAAGAGACCATCTGACTATCTCATGAATTTATATGCCATCACACAGGTTAATAGTCTGCTACCTCATCTGATCTTCCAATATGGTTCCCCCGACATCTTTCTCAGGACCCTCTCCAAGACTGTCAATTCCGACATAGTCATGCTGACATAGTTCAGGGCCAGCCATTTTTGAACTATTTGCTTCATTTCATTGACAGGAACTTTATTATTAAGGTTTTTGTTTTAAGCAACAATGTTATATGGAAATGTTGGCCTAGAACAGCAGTGACGAACCTTTTTGGCACAGAGTGCCCAAACTGGAATGTGTGCATGCATGCGCATGCACCAGAAAACCAAACACCAGCTGGCATATGTGCACCAACCACCTGCTCTTTGGGTTTCTGGCGTTCCAGTGCATGTACAGATCAGCTGGCCAGTATGCACGTGTGCACTGAAAATCCAAGGACCAGGTGGCCGGCACGCACATGTGAACAAACTAGCTGGTCTTCGGGTTTCTGGAGTTGTGGAAGATCAGCTGGCAACGGTGCACATGCCCATAGAAAGGCTATGTGTGCCATCTCTGGCACACATGCCATAGGTTTGCCATCATGGGCCTGGGAGTCTTTTGTTTCAGTAGTAGAAAGAGACACATATTAAATTATAAATAAGCTTTGACAAAACTGACCAGGACAGAACAGGAAAGAAGAGTATACCTTACCTGGTTTACATTCATAGAAATCACAGCATTCCCCTGGCTTTCCTGACGCTTTGGAAACCAATATATTCAAATAGCCGGGTTGGCAGACCTTCCTCAAACATCCTGCAGGATTGCAGACACAGCGGCTTGGAAGAGGGCAGCATTCTCCAGGGGGAGCATAGCCTTCAATCAGAATTGAGTCCTCTGGGCAGCGTGGAGAAAACTGCACTTCACAACGGGCTTTAGAGCAGTCCGGTTTTTCTTCTGAAAGCAAGACAGTAAGCACACGTCAGGAAGATATTACTTGATTTCTGAAGCTTCACAGTGATGAAAAGTCATGCACACATATTTTAAAGTATTTTTTTTACCAATGCCACCTATCTAGTCAACTTACATTGCAGCAGTGGTTCTTGAAGAACATGAAAATAAATAAATACAAGGGATATTTCTAATAAACATAATACCCATGAAATTGAGGTGTGCATATTTTCCTTAAAGATGCATGTTTGCTTGCTTGATCTTTTTCTTACAATAGATATCCTGAACCAAGACAATGATCACACAGAACTATAAAAATGTTTGGTTGCCTTAGGGGCAGAAGCCTAGCTATGTCTGTACACATTCGGACTATTTGTCTATTTCTTAGAGAAGACTACGTTATTCCTTAACATCTTTTTAAAGAAAAAAATAATTTCCCAGGTGGATTATAGGTGAGAGTTATTTGAATTGCAACCATTTGCTACATGTGGGGCTCCTTTCAAAGAGTGTTGGCACAAGTCTTACTGTAAACTGAGTCAGGATTCTCAGCAATAGCACTACAGCACTTAGCCTTATATGAAGCTTCATAGTGCTTTTACAGCCCTCTCTAAGCAGTTCTTCCATCCTTCTGAGGTGGGTAAAACGAGGAGCCAGATTGTTGAGGGAACTATGCTGAATCTGGCTCCTCATTTTACCCACCTCAGAAGGATGGAAGGCTGAGTCAACCTTGAGCCCGTGAGATTTGAACTGCTGAACCACAGTTAGCAGTCAGCTAAAGTAGCCTGCAGTACTGCAGTACAATATTGGTGTCAGCCAATGGAAGAGTTTAAATTAGTTCTTTAGTTAATATTTTAAGGAATACTACTTTTCATTTTAGCAGACATTCATAAAACAGCTACTATTTCAAACAATAATACAAAATATTTTTTATTTGTATCTGGCTTTTATTTTCAGAAATAACTCAAAGCAGCAAACTTATCCAACACAAGCTTCTCCTACTATTTTCCTCACACCATACTGTGAGGTATATTGGGCTGAGTGATTGGCCTAAAGTCACCCAGCTGGCTTTCATGGAATAGAACTCAATGCTTTCTATGTGATGCCTTAACCATCAGACCAAACTGTCTCAAAAATACTAACCAAACCAATAATAAAAACTGAGGCAGGCTAAATAACCTTTTAAAGTCAAGTAGATAACGTAATTTTTATATGCAAGCAGATACAATAACTTTTTGTCACATTCCATAGGATCACATAATCATTTTAAGTTAACAGGTTAAATGGGTTTGAGCAATGGCAGCAGAGGGAAAGAAATTATGCTGCTTATTTGAGCATAAAAGTTGTTAAAATTTTAATTCCCTTTTTTGGGAAGTTATTAATTTTCCTTTGTTTCACATTGCACTCTCCATCTTAAAACAAAATACTTAAAGCCGATTAGAAGTAAATAACCACTTTCTGTTACAGTAGTCTTGGATTAATAGAGAGGCATCCACAGATTCAGTCATGAGAAATTTCCTTACTACCATTTCCACATTCACAGGATTTGAAAAATCAAAGGTTCACAGCAAGGACAAATAGCTAATGAGATAAGCCAGTGCAGTATAACAATTGAATAGTCTCTCTAGTTTGATTCAGATCTTGTTCTAACATTTCTCCCATTTCTACAAAACGGCTTACATTACATAGGTTCGCGACTAAAAAGCTGTTTGACTCTTTTCATCTAATTTCCATGTATTTTGGTGTGCTGAAAACAAATAAAATATTGAAAAAACCTCTAGACATCATGATTTGCCACAACATGCAAAATTGTCTTCAAATTTTTCATATTTTTTTAATTTTTCATATTTTTTTATATTATGGGGTTTTAACCAAATTTGAAGTCCAAATTACTATTAATTAATTCACGTAAGTGCATTTAAAATATAAAATGCCAAAAAAACCTTAAAGGGTTTGTCCGAGTTATGTAAAAAAAATATAGCACTGTAAATCTGATAGTCAGCAATATATACATAAGCTAAGCAAGTTTTAAGTCTGTGTGTCTAATGGTAGAAGGGGTTAATCTTTCCTGAAGAATCCAGTGGGAGGGAGACACAGGGGAGATAGTAGCATCTCCGGTCAGTGCAGAGGGCGTTGGCAGCACTGTGACATCTCGTGTATAGACACAGAGCTGCTCTCTCCTGCATGCCACACTTGTGCACAAATCATCATCAGGTTCTTGGTTCTAGGCTGTTCACACTTTTTCATCGCAATTCATGTTAGCTCGTCATTCTTCAACCGTTATGTTATGGTTCCGCGAAAGTGTATTAATTCGCCAGATAGTTTCTGTTTCATCTGTGGTGAATATACAATGTTGAAGCAACAGCAGAATATTACAGACTTTGTGAAAAAAGTATACTTTGCATACTTTGGACTAAAAGTGGAGATCAAGATAAAGTTTGGGCGCCTCATAAAGTGTGCAAATGGTGTGTTGAGGACCTCCGAAACTGGTTCAAGGGTGAGAAAAAATCTTTCCGTTATGGGATTCCTATGGTATGGCAAGAGCAAAAGAACCATAGTGATGACTGTTACTTTTGTTCATGCGATGTGAAAGGGTTTAATTCCAAATGGAAGCATTCCATTTCATACCCCAATCTTCACTCAGCAATTCATCCCATCCCCCATGGCACAGATATACCAGTACCAAAGCCTCCTGCTACCTTGGAAGAGATACCTAGCTCCGATGAAGGTGAAGTCATACCTGAACCAGATGACGAATCAAGTTCTGACTTTGAAGATGATACAAGACCAAAATTGTTTTCTCAGGAGGAGATGAATGATTTGGTAAGAAACTTGAATCTTCCCAAAGATGCTGCTGAGTTACTTGGATCAAGGCTGAAAAGCAGGCATTTATTGTTGCCAGAAGTGTCATCTTCATGGTTCAGATATCGTGAAAAGGAGTTCATTCCTTACTTCGCCCAGGAAGACAAGTTGGTTTATTGCATCGATGTCAAAGGTCTGATGGGTCAATTTGAAATCCAATATGATTCAGAGCAATGATGTCTTTTTATAGATTCTTCAAAAAGAAGTCTCAAAGCAGTTTTACTCCACAATGGTTTTTACGCTTCCATACCTGTAGGTCATTCCGTACACTTGAAGGAAACCTACAAGAACTTGGTTCTTCGTAAACGTAAATATGAAGACCATGGTTGGCAAGTGTGTGGGGACTTGAAGGTCTTGTGCATGCTGCTCGGGCAACAAGCTGGGTATACTAAATACCCTTGTTTTCTGTGTCTATGGGACAGCCGAGACCAACAAAACCACTGGACCAAGAAGAGTTGGTAGCCAAAGGTGCTAACAGTCGGTGAAAAAAATGTTCTCCGAGAAACTTTGGTACCTTCCCATAAAGTTCTTCTACCACCTCTCCACATAAAATTGGGATTGATGAAGCAATTTGTAAAATCACTTCCAAGAGATGGGGGATGCTTCAAATAGTTGTTCACCAAGTTTCCATGCCTGTCGGACGCAAAATTGAAGGAAGGTGTGTTCGTCGGACCAGACATTAGAAGGCTTATAGTTGATCAAGAGTTTGTCAATACCATGACGGATCCTCAAAAAGGGTAGATTGCATTTAAAGAAGTCGTACAGAAATTTTTATGCAATAACAAAGATCTTAACTACAAAAAGATCATTGGAAGAATGCTGAAAGCATTTCAAGCTTTAGGTTGCCTGATGAGTTTGAAAGTGCTTTTCTTCCAGTCCCACCTTGACTACTTTCCTGAAAATTTGGGAGCTGTGAGTTAGGAACAAGGTGAACTATTCCACCAAGACATTAAAGAGATGGAAAGGAGATACCAGGGAAAATGGAGCATTATAATGATGGCACTGATGGATGCTTCAGAGACACATTCCAGATGCTACTCACAAGTGTAAATGCACCAAGGGGAGCGTCACAAGGAAGAAGAATAGAGTTTAGTGTGTGTAGGTGAGCTCATTTCAGTTCAAAAAAGGATTTTCATGAAAATATTGTAATAAAACTTTAATTTATAAGTCTATTTCCATTTATTTTGAGGTATAGTCTTATTTAACATAGTTACTTAAATTGTCAGGACATGTAATGTCCTATGACAAAATGGAGGTCATTTTCTGATTCAGCGCACCAAAAAACATAAAGATTACATGAAATAACTAAAACAGCTCTCAGAATTTTTTTTTTTTTTGCAGACCTGTGAATTATCTGTCTGTCTATCATCTCTCTATCGACCTCTCAGGGCATTCTGTGACCAAGAATAATCAATATAAAACAGCAGCTTATTACATCTGGCTGCAAGAATCCAGAAGAGCTCTCTGCTGACATCTAATATTGGCCATATATGGTATTAGAAGTACTTATTAATTGCATTTCCCTTTTCCATACAAAGTATGCAGTGTTTTAAAATCTACTTGAAAACAAAAGCTTTTCTTATGCATAGTGATTGTTGTTAATAAAACATATTTTTGTAAAAAGGTATGCAAATAATGCTCATATAATTAGCAGCACTGGATGTTATCACACAGCTTGCAGGACACTCCTTCATAACTCTGAGAAACTTCAAATAAGTTTCTTATCTTGCATTATCTTGGTTTTCTCTTTTCACTTTTGTCAATTCACATGATAGATGCAGCTATTCTATTTTTTTAAACCTACTCTCTCCACCCACATACTCAACTCTTTACTAGCTTAAGCCCATTCATGCAATGTCCACCACTGTCTTCCTTGCTAGAAGAAAATCTGCAAGAGAAGGGGCTGAACCTTCTTTGGAACTGAGAGAGGACATGAATCATAGTCTTTTTAAATTTTTTAAAAGTATAATTATTACAATATTTAATCTTTTTAAATAACTCAATACATTAATAAACCCATTACTGTATAAACAATATTAAAATACATCAATGCTTACTTGTAGAATAATTAGGAATAATTAGTGGGGCAGTCTATACTTGCAGTGCTGAACCATTAAAATTATTTGAAATGCAGTCAAGACAAATGGAGAGGCAAAGACTTGAGCATAAGTCACAATTCTGACCACAGAGCCAAACATCAGTTATTGGTTGAGAAATAACTTTCTGTCCTACCCTTCCTTCTACTGCCACCATCTGCAGCTCATGCGTATCTGAGCAAACATTTAGTAAACATTAGTCTGGAGAAAATCCTGCATGGGCTGGAAAAATCCTGCCACTTTTTAATGGGGCATAATGCTCAGGATTTTAGTGAAGTGTTCATGTATTCTGAAGCTAATTATTTCCAATTAATTTTGCATGACAACCTCGAATATTTATTTAATGCAGCAACAATTTCACAATTTAAGTTCTTTAAAGAATGTTTAATTGGAAATGTTATACAGATCTGTTTATTTGTTATTGTTTAATGACTAAATGATAACATCTTATGAAGGGAAGATTATAGTGAAAAATTAAATTTGGGAGCTTGTTTACCTTCTTTAGTAGTCTGATTATGATTTTGTTCCCTATTTTCATCCTGCATTAGTGTTAAGTGCTACCTTAGGAACAGAATAGACTAAAGACTGTAAAAAAAAATCCACTGATTACAGATTCCCCCACCCTCAAAAATGATTTAGCTAATTATTTTTCTATATTTGTCAAAATTGTTCAAGTCTCACTGTACTTCAGAGGTTTTCATGTTATCAGGCTACCTGAACAAGGACACCGGCTGTAAATCTGCAACCTCCTACTTTATAAGACTTAACTAGTTTTGAACTTTGCATAAATCTCTCAGATACTTGACAGAGTGTGGCTAGATAAAATCTTTACTGCAAACTACTGAATTGGTTAGTCCTATGTCTGCATGGCAGTCAACTACTGTGTCTTCGTCCTACCTGTTCCATGTTTCAAAGGTCTCTTTGCCCTGCCCCTTATAGTTTTGAAGGCATGTAACAACTGCCTTGAGAATCTTTCTCTTTCCACTTGTCTCTCACAAATGCTACACTCTCCTGTCTGCAATTTGGAGATTATTAAGGCTCTTATAAATTGCTTCTAATCTTGCAGAAAGAAACCATCACCTCCTTCTCCATCATAAGTCTAGCTTTTTTAAAACTATCTTTACTGTATTTTTAGTGATTTTTACTGTTAATGATATGGAGGTTCTAAGGTATTCCTCAAGGAGCAAAAAATAGCCCATGATTTGCTGACCTCTTTGTTATATGGTATGGGCTGCGAATGAAAGAAGAAAATAATAAAAATAAAGAAAAACCCAGTATCACCATGAAAGTAAAAACCAACCAAACAACAAACACGACAAAAAAGAACTGAAATAATGATCAGAAATGCTTTATCCAATGCTAGGCTTTCAGAAACAGTATCAAGGAACAAGAAACAATATAATACAAATGAAATGAAAATTGGGACAACATCCACAGGAACATTAAGCTAAAATACAGAAAAAAAGAAGGAAACATGATTAAAAAAAAAAACATTTTTCAGCTTGAGAGCAATACATAGCCCATAGGGCTGCTCCATCTGGATCACCATTTTTCATATTTTTATTCTCCCCTAACTTTTGAGGATGTTCTTATTGCATAGCACAGAAAAGAAAACCAACAACAAATGTTTATTCATATCTGGAGCATATCTAAATTAAGAACTACTGTATTTTCAGAGTATAAGACGCACCTTTCTCTCTCAAAAAGGCTGAAAATCTGGGTGCATCTTATACACTGAATACAGCATTTTTTGCCTCCCGAAACCCCGTCCCTTTACCAATATGGCCATGCATAGCCTTTAGGAGGCTTTCAGAGTACTCCTGGGGGCTGGGGAGGGCAGAAATGAGTGAAAAATGTGTCAATTTTTGCTCAATTTTGCCCCCCTACCCCAGGAGCACTCTGAAAGCCTCCTAAAGGCTATGCATGCCCCTTTTTTGACCAAAAATGGGCCAATTTTCGTGAAAAACTGGCTGTTTTTGGGACCTTTTTTTAAAAATTTGCCTCTTCAAAATCTTGGTGTGCCTTATACTCTGGTGCGTATTATTCTCTGAAAAATATGGTAGTTCATATGCACAAAGAATCCAACTGGTCTGGAATGAACAATGAAAAATAAAAATTACAAATCCCAATAACTTATCACAACTGACAATTTCTGTCAATGAAGATTATTGGGAAATAAACCTTAATAAACATTGAGTATATCTCCAACAAAATGATTGGAAGGTTATATGCAAATATATCAAATATTTTAGAAAAGGCACAATGGTACTTAACATTTACTAATTCAAGTTGTGTTCATAGTAAAATATAATTTGCTTTCTCTAGCTCTGAAATTAAACCTTTGACCAAACTTGACATGTTAGTTAATGTACAACAGGCTAGAATTGCCAATATGATAGATGTTCAATGATTTCATATTACATTTTATTACCTGGAACACTTCATAGTGTTTATGAAATAAAATGTTTATTAAAGCACTGTATAGCATTCACAGCATTTTGTATTAATATTTTAAATATGCATACAAGTAGTCCTTGATTTACAACTTCAATTGGGACTGGAATTTTCAGGGAGCTTGTAAAGTGAGTATTCACATGACTCTACCTGATTTTGACTATTTTTTAACCATGGTTGAAAAGTGAATCCCATTTCCCCAAATGGACTCCCCCCGCTCCCCGAAACCAGCAAAAAATGTCACAAATTGCAATCATGTGAGTGCAGGATACTGCAAATGGTCATAAATATGAGTTGGTTGTCGAGTGCCTGAATTGTGATTACAGACTGTATGGTGCTGGGTGGGGCAAGGCTCTTACATGCAAGTACAGGTTGTAAAGTTCTTTTTTCCAGGGCCATTGTGACTTTGAATGGTTCATGGTTTAAATGAGTGGTCATGTATCAAGGATTACCTGTAATAACAGGCAATATTTATCAAGCCTCTGCTAAATCCTTTGGAGAAAGTGCTTAGGAATGGAATGCATTTCTTAAAGCAAAGGGGCTGTGCATATACTGTGACAGCTGGGAGCAATTTGCAAAACTGCACCAGCCTTGGGAAAAAAGCATGGCTGGTTTAATAATCAAAAGGAAGCTTCCTCTACACTCCTTTGTTCTGAAGCATACCTCTTGAAGAATTTCCACAGCTCTAATAGTTACTAAAGTGTGCATCATATTGTGATGAAAACATGGTTTCGTGTTTTCTAAAATTTTACATCCTTTTATATTGTTAAAATCTAATACAAAACACCTTTCTTCCACTTGGAGGTCAACTACAGCTGACACTGAAATTGATGCCAAACAATAGAAGTACTGTACAGTAACACAAGGGCAGGAAGGAAATATTAAAAGGATTAGAGATAAACAAGAAAAATGATTATCCAGCTGAAGCAGGCAGGCAGAAAGGCAACCGTACAGGAATGCAAAATACTCAAAAGGATTTTTAGGATATCAAAAGGATAGTTAATTCGATTTTAAAGAGAGATTACAATAGATAAACATTTTATATCTTCCTTCACAAGTGAACTGATGGAAGTAGAAACTACACCAAGCTTTTATGTAATTGTCAAATCATATCCGGACTTTTGTGTTCAAAAGAGGATAGAAATATTTCAGAAAACAATGAATTTGCCAAACTGGAGCATAAATATGAACAAACATGAACCTCCATATTCGGCAATATATTAAGATGACACCAGGAGTATGCACCACACAGGGTTTGCAAACATTCCAGACTTCTTAATTTGCAAGCATTCCAGATTTCCTGAAAAACCTGGCTCCGACTGCATTGAACAGCCTGAAGGCTTTTCTTTTTGAGAGCAGTATGAGGTAGCCAATATGGAGCTATATTTACAGATTCTATTAATTTAGGGCCAATTAGTCCAGCTCATTTGACTTCAACCTTTCCATACTTGAAAAGACAATGCTTAAATTTATATTCTGCCTTGTTCCCCCCCCTCAAATAATGTCTTACAAGGATGGAGTAAGCCCAACTGACCACTCAACAAGGCAGAATGGCTGAACCTGAATTTCAGACCTTCCCAGAGCTAGTCCCACAATTAACCATGGCTTGATCTAAGCATTAAATTAGCATTCTAATTTAAGCCCCTGGAAACTTTTGCTGCTATTGACAAAACAAAGAGGGTGAAAGAGATTGTTGGAGAGGCTGGGAAAGTAAAGGAAGACAGAACAGACATAACAAGACCAGACACAGAAGACAGGTCCATAGAAGATTTATCTTACAAATGGAAATTCAGCCCACGCAGTGAGAAACCTGGGGAAAATATTTCAAATTTTTCAGAGAGACTCCACCTTAAAAAAGAAACTCATTATAAGTAAGATTTGAAAATTTCTTAAATTTGTAACCAGATTTGTCAATCAGATTAAAAAAGCCCATCTAAGTTCAAATTCTTGCTTAACTATGAGAACCAATAGATCGATTTGCCCTACCTGCAAATTCCTCTTATTCTAGTATAATTTTTTTTAGCTCCCCTGTTTGCTGTACAACGTCAGAGGTAACCAACTCCCTCTGAACTTGAGCCTGGATTGTATTCTCTATAGAGAGGCACAACCTTTAGAGATGCAAGCCTTTCTTTTACAATGAGGTGTTGAAAGAGTCTTTATTTAATTCACAGGACATCATTGATAGGTTTGCCTTTTCCGATACTGTTTCCTGAAAAATTTCAAGTGTTGTTGATTCCTTTTGTGAGGAAAACTTAAAATTATAAAGTGTTGCTAATTTCCCCATCTGAATAGAGAAAAAAAAGATCCTTTCCCTATATGACTCCTGAAATTTCCATTCTCCAGCCTCTGGTTTCCATTCGATTCCATTCTAGATTAAGTTTTGATAGCAGTGGAAATTTCCTATTTATGCTTTTATTTATGTATGCAACAACACCTAAAATATTCTGATACCTATGCAGGAATTGTTGAAGATAAAATTAAAATTTCTGGGGAAGATCAGCCGATGATTTGAACTTCTTGAAAAAAAATGATTAATTTACAAAGATTATCATATAGATGGTAGATTCCCAACTGTACCAAAGAATCTAATTATGGCAAAAGTGAGGATTCCTTTGTCAGGATTCCAACTAACAATCCCAGTCTATAGGGTCTATAGGGCTTGAGGCCCTATACTAAGATGACTTCCAAGCCTGATATACTTCCTTTTTACCTCATATATTTTCCATTCTTCAAAAAACATCCACAATCTTCCTTCCTACAAGCACCATAATTATTCTAGTAATTTTTGCAGACCCTATTAAAAATGAACATTTTTCCTTACAACACTATGCAGGTAGTCCTCACTAACCATAATTGGGATCAGCAATTCTATTGCTGATGCATTTGCAAAGTGAAATGTCATGTGATTGCACCTGACTTATGACATCAATTTGTCAGTTGTGTCTGTGGTTAAGTAAATTACTGTGATTTTAAGCATGATGTCATGTGTTTATGACCTGCTAATTTTATTCATGCAAACTAGACAATTTCATAGTGTTCTAGATTTTCAGAGGTTGCATGCTGATATTTAATGTTTGACTCTGTTAGACTTCATCATTATTTGGATGTTTTAGAAAAATGCATAAAATCCATCTAGTGGCTTCTTAAATATTATTTGAGGACATGCTTGCTTTGTCTGCATAAAGTAATATGTTGCATTTGTGTGGATCTGTGATGGTTGGAATAGGTAGATGTGTATGTGCTGCTTCAGTATATATATGTGAGAGGTAATCAGGGTGAGGACATATATGTTGCCCCTAATTGAGCAGAAGTATATATGAGGGTCTAATTAGAATGATGTACAAGTAGTCCTTGACTTTTGACTACCAATGAGACTGGAATTTTGGTCACGAAATGATAACATAATTAAATGAAATTTTACTTGGGCTATTAAGCAAATCACAGTCATTAAGTGAATCATAGAGTTGTTAAGCGAATATGACTTTCCTAATTGATTGTGCTTGTCAGAAGCTGATTGGGAAGGTTGCAAATTGCGATTATATGACTGCAAGGCACTGCAACTGTTGTAAATGTACGTCAGTTGCTTAGAGTCTGAATTGCAATCACATGATTACATAGGTGGTATAATGGTTATAAATTTGAGGAGAGGTCGCAACTTATTCCATGGCTGTCATAACTTTGAACTATCAATAAACAGATGATCATAAATCAAGGATTAGCTGTAAATATATTGCCTCTGCATGCTTATGCATGTGGTTTCTGCTCTCTTTTCATGTTGCATTTGGGTTTGTAATGAAAATACAAATTGAGTTGCTTATGTTCTGTGTCCCATGACCTGGAGAAAGGAACTTAACATGGAATAATTGACAATGTCTACCCACTGCTCAATTGTCTTTCCCATAGGAATATTGATAAATTTGAAGATTTTAATTGTCCTTCCCAGGCCAATCCTACCCATTTTCAAACATGACTTTATTTTTGCTGGTATCTTCAACCACACCAAATTTGGTACTGTTTTATTTGTCCTGCTAATGATCAAGCAGGCAGAATCCCGAACTCTTTACAGGTCTTTCCATCATTCAGTTGGGATGAAAAGAAGAAATCTATCAGGAAAGAGATGGAAGATGAAATGAGACACATATCAGAAAGACAAGACAGCAAACAAGACAACATCAAAGGAAAGTGGTACCTTTAATATTGACACAAAGGTGTGCCTCCCCCCCCCAAAAAGGGAACTGGACTATTTTTTTCATTGAGGAAGAAGAATAAAAGTAGAATAAAACGTTTTGCTTCTCATCCAAGCAAATGTCAGGTGGGGGGGAATATCCTATTTTTTCATCTCCCACCATCCAGTCCCAACTGTCAATACCTATCTTTTCATCTCCTCCCCCTCTCCCCGCCATCACAACTGATGAAGCTTCTTGGAATAAGAAGCAGAACGTTTTGTTCCTCTTCATCAAGAAAAAACTGTCCAGTTGCCTTTATGGGGGGGAGCACCTTTGAGATAAGTATGACGTGGATGACTGAGAATTTCCACAGACATTTAACACTGACAATCAATATAATTGATGACTTATATTCAATCTGTCATATAAACATGTGAACGAATTTTTCAAAATTATTTTTCCCTTAAAGTTAACAAAAAAAACTGGAGTATGCAGAATGTTGAACCATTTTGCACTATTTACCATGTCAACCAATATTTGGAGAAGTGAGCAGATATCAATCTCGAATTATACATACTTGTATGTATATATAATACTTGTATATATAATACATGAAATATACTGTGTGATAGAAAACTGTTATTCTTATTAAAAGTAGGCTCTAAAATCTGAAAAAGGGGGACATCACAGAGAGATTTATCTTCACTTGCAATTTCTAACTGATTTGAATGACCTCACAACTACCTGTTTACATAATATTGATGTTACCTTAAGCCTAGCCTATTTTATTTTATCCCATATTCTGACACTGCTACAGCAGCAAGTTCACAGTGCTTCCACTTTTCAGTACCTATCATGGTTAGTAAATCCTGATATTGAGAGGGAGAAATCTTGGGAGCATATTAGCTACATATTAGCTATTAACAATCAAAACATCTTAAACATATCCATCCACCAAGGTTGTCAATTTTACATAATCTGCACCATTAGATTAGTCTAATGGGATAGCAATGAAGATGAAAATACTTTTGCTCTGATGAAATAACATGTCAAAACAAGAACTTGGTTTCACAATGGATCACTAACAAAGAACCACAAATGTTCCTTTCCTGATTCACAGTACCTGTCTCATTATTTCTGAATAGCTGATAATTACCATGGACAAGATCAATACCATATTTTTGGAGTATAAGACGCACCAGAGTACACACCAAGATTTTGAAGAGGCAAATTTTTTAAAAGAAACGTTTTTGCACTCTGCAGACCTCCCCAAAACAGCCCATTTTTTTTGTGAAAATGGGCCCATCTTTTGTCAAAAAAGGGCATGAATAGCCTTTAGGAGACTTATAGAGTGCTCCTGGGGGCTGGGGCAGAAACGAGCAAAAAGAGGCCCATTTTTCTTGAAAACGGACCCATTGTTTGTTAAAAAGGGGCATGCATAGCCTTTAGAAGGTTTATAGAATGCTCCTGGGGGTGGGCAGAAATGAGCAAAAATTGGCCCGTTTTTCGCTCATTTTTGCTCTTTCCAGCCTCCAGGAGCATTCTGCAAGGCTCCTAAATGCTATGCACGGCCATTTTTGCAAAGGGGGTGGGGTTTGGGGAGGCCAAAAATGCTGTATTCAGTGTATAAGACGCACCCAGATTTCCATCCTCTTTTTTGAGGGAAAAAAGGTGCATCTTATACTTTGAAATATACGGTAGATCTTGCCAAGGTATAAGAATTTTAGTCCATGTTAATACTTGCACAGTGACTGATATCCTGGATTAAGATCATTATAATGATATATATATCATGAACTTAAAGACATTTTATCAGTACTCTCTTCACAATATTGTTATCATTCTTAGCCGTTTACTTAGATTATTACAGGGTCTGCCTGTTTTTACATTATGATTGCTTAGTTCTTAATGGCAAAGTTTTGGAATTTCATTCCCTAGTCATAAAATATGCTTGTGCTAAACTTTATTTTCCGTAATGGAAATATTATAGTAATCCAAAGAAGTGAATGAAATGGTAAAACTATCAATGCAACAAGGGGTTTTGCTTATCAGCCAGCTTGGTTATCTACAAATATTCTTTCTGCAAGAAAAGCAAGTAAAGTACAATCCAAAGCATCAAGTCCTGGTGTCCTTCATCAGTTAGCATCATAGCCAGATGGGACCTACTAACAGCTGAAAAAAATGGTACACGGGCTACTCATTTCATTTTATCCAAGGAAGCAAAAAAAACCACCCATTAATAACAGATCCTCTCTATGTGCTCAAATGTCTGATGATCTGGTGATTATTCTGTCGAAATCCTTCTATCCAGTTAGGGCATACTAAGGTTTACTATGGCCAATTACATGGATTGACCTACGTTTTAAATGAATTAGAAATAATGCCATATTAAGCTGAGATATTATATAGTGGGTGAGGAGGCAGAAAGAAAAGATGTCAAAATTTTGGGGACATGGCAAACATGCATCTATACAAGACTCTTCACCATTCTACACAAGGAAGTCTAGTGTTCCATTCCCCATTTATTATTCTATTACAAAGAAATAACTATTGTTGTGCAGGGAGGATGAGGCAAGGCTAGGGACCACCATCTTCCTAGGGCAGAGAGAGAGAGTATGTATTCAAAGATATCCAGCTGGATTTCACACCCAAGAACGAAAACCCATAGTCTTCAAATAATAACCTGGTGCTTCAACCACCACACAAACTAGCTCTAATTGGCTTTTCATATGTTTACTTTTTTTACTACCTACAAAGAGAAACAATTGTCATGGCGGGCGGGGGGGAGGGTCTACTACCTCCCTTTATTGTCATGCTAAGCAAGAGAGTCTTTTAAATTATACAACATCCAAAGCACACTCCAGATATTTCCAACTCTCTGGAAGGCATTCTGTGCTCCAAAGCAGAAGTCCTCAACCCCCCCAGGCTATGGGCCACTAGTAGGCTGCAGCCCATTCAGAACCAGGCTGCATAAGTGGTGAGTGAGTGTGTGCACCACTTGAGCAGATAGAGCTGCCAGTGCTTGCGTGTGCACCTACCACTCACACAGCACACATCCACCCAGCCGCAAAACAGGAAAGGTTGGGGACCAATGCTCTAAAGGACTTTGCAAGTGAAGATCAACGGTGCTTGATACACAGGGGGAGAAGATTAGATGTTAACTACCTGGCAGTCTAGAAATGGGGAGGAAACAAAAGCAGAGTCTTTGATAGTAATCATTGGAAAGAACATAATACATCAGACTGGAGTGTCCCAGCACCACTTAGCCCACAGATCAAAGATACTCTATCTCTACATTAAAAAGAAGAAAGAAAATGTAAGAAAATGTACGTTATCCCTGAATTAAGTTTTAATATAGTCTCCAATTTGCAAAGGAAATAGAGGGTAAAACTCAAGAAAATGCAATGACTACAAGTGAGATTCAACATTATGAAAATGATTCTGAGTTTTCATGATGCAACTTTTCTTTCACCTTTCCTATTTGCTACAGAAAGTCCTCAAAAACTAAGACAGTTAAGGAGCAAAGGGCTGAGAGTATAGAGGGATTCAGCCTCCTTTCCATTCTGCTATAGGTACTGTTTGCTAGAACATACAATTCTTTATGGTTTCCATGTGAGAAAGATATTTTGTTTGAAACTTTATAACCCAAAATATTATAACCACCATGACCGTATTTGGATTCTAGAATTTTTAGGAGTGCAATTCATTACTCTTAAAAGCCACTTCCAACTAAAATTCACTATGATTGTACATTATACATTATTTATATTTTTTATAAGCTTCAAACAGTAAGCCACTATTCAAACACCCAAATCACTTTTGCTTTACCAATCATATAATTCAGCAAGTAAAATAAACAATAAGTATGATGTTTAAAAATATACAGTTCACCACCTTCTTCTTAAGCTCTGAGGTACAGATGTTATGTCATGCCTTCATTTTAGTTTTACATGACTTCTATTTCCCACATAGCTAACACACACACACACACACAACAGAGAGAGAGAGAGAGAGAGAGAGGGAGGGAGGGAGGGAGGGAGGGAGAGAGAGAGAGGGAGGGAGAACGAGAACAGAAGAGAGAGAGAGAAGGGAAATGCTTCTGTATTGTTACACATGATGTGTCCTTTGTAGAAATTTTCTAAGAGTGATCAACAGAGAAAGAACATGACCAATGTTGTTCTAATTGGAATTTAAGTATAACAACCACCTTTTCTATGCGGTTCCAACTATCTAATAGTGAACTCAATGAGATCACTACACTTTGGATGACTATACTCCATCTAGAATGAAGCTATCATCTAATGCCTCCATTGCTAGAATGTAATGATTACAAGAATGAAATAATCCGTGATTATTCCCAAGACACATGGCACCAATTGTCATTAAAGAAAGAGAACGGCTCTACTATATTATTATTTATAAATACTAAAAAAAGGAGGGGGAAACCTGCTGAAAATAATATAAATATTTAATTTCTGATTTTCAACTGATTTACAGCTTTTTTAACATAAACTTTAGGAACCTTATAAGTATTTGTATTTATCTTGCAGCATGATACATAGTATATATTGAAGCATTTCTTGCTTAAAATTAAATTTCTAATATCGATATATTTGTTTAAAATATTAAAATCAAACTCTAAGAGATTTACACTCAACAACAAGATCCCTATATAGTTCCAATTAGATATTGAAAATTTAAATTAACAATCAGATATTGTTGGTACTGTGTCTTTTTCCCAAAGTTGTGCCATGTCAACAGCCAAGAGCTTTATCTTAATAATTTCTGGTGTTGTTATTGATATATTCTGAAATTATGTTTAGTAAAAAGAATGGTTTCATTTTGTATTTGATTTTTAAAATTCTCTGAATGGTGTTAAAACTTGGTATTATTTTGGAAGGTTTTTTGGTATGTCTATCACATCTGACAGAATGTTCTGTCTTATGTCATTTTCAACATGTATAACTGTATAATTTATCAATGTTGGTAATTATTGACAGATTTGCAAACCATAGCAGCTATTATACTTTCAAAGAATCTTCTACATAAACAGAACAGTTTGAAAATAGATCTAAGTTAGAAAATTTAGAAAAAAAACAAGTGAGGAATAGAATCAGGATTGATGCAGAATAGAATCATAAGTGTAAATTTGACAAATACTCCCATCTCATCTCAAAAGTTGGCTAATACAGACATGCATAAAATGTGTTTGTATACTTTTTAGAGGGAATATACTCTGTAAATTTAGGATTTTTTAAAAGTTTGCATGAAAAGTTTATCTAAAAGTTAGAATGTTTATTAAAAAAACTTAAGCTAGTTATTTGGTCAACTAAAACAAAAACAAGGCCAAAAAACGTTTTTATCATTGTTAGCCTACTTTTGAATTTCCCCAAAATATTTCATGGACAGACATGGTGAGAAATCAGGAAAGAGGATTGATAGGGAAAGTGACCAAACTCAAGCCATGCCTGTGTTAATTTTTACTGTTAGATGGAATGAAAAATACTGTTAGCTTCAGGGTGGTAGAAACTGCATGCATGATTTGTTCAAAGGTTGTTGTTGAGATTATGTTTACTAATACCTAATTTTTGCAATGTAAATAAACTCCAGCTATCAAAAACAAAAGTATTTCCATCCTTTGTCAAATACAAAAGATTTCCTGGCTTGCAGATGGCCGTTATGTTAATAAAAATGAAATAACTAAAACTGTTACATTATGTAATAATTAAAGCCAAACTGAATAAGGTTCCCTCACTGTCAGAGGTACAGCACTGTCAAATAAGAGTCCATGCAAAGGTAAAAGAAAATTGTTCCTCTCCTGTATAGGACTGATTTATTAGCATCAGATTACAATCTGCTAGGTCAAAAGTGCAATCAGTATTGACTGCATGCTGCCAAAGAAATAAAAGGCTTCTACATGCAGGTACCAGTTGGTTTTGGGCTGGGAGACAGTGCTGAGAATTTAGTTGATCTCTGCTATGACCATGAGGTACCTTTTGATAGTGAGAAAGAAAACAGCCATTGACAAAAAGTGATTAAATGGGATGCAATGGCAGTGGTGTAACTTCTACTTTAATACTGAACCCAGATATGCATATATTTTATTTGGAAGGAAAACATAAAATGAAAGAAGGCTCGGTATAGCTAGAAACAGGCTGAAAATCTGTTGGTAGAAATTGCTGTGAGGAAGAGATGATTAACATTTTTTTCTTCCAGGCTATTTCCTTAATTTAGATCATCTTCTAAGAGTCCCCACATTTTCCCATATGGAAGATAAAACAATCATTCATTTAGGCCCTCATTAGCAATATTCCTATAAACAAATTCATAGCCCAAAGCAAGATTTTTTTCTAAAAATCCAAACTATCTGAAAAAAAAAATGCTATATCACATGGATGAAATTTTTAATCCAAGCATTCTCTCAGATTAACACTACCATACCTACAATGAATGTAGCTTGTTTTAGTTTTGTTGCTTGGTTTTCAAAAATGTTATCCAATTCAGATAGAAAAACCAATGTTCAATAAAATAAATTCTGAATAAAAAGGTATAGTAGCTCTTGTTTTTTATTCCTTTTGTTTTGCAAGAACGGATACTTTATAACATTTTTAAAAAAGCATTTTATGATCAGCAATAATTTATCTACAGGGAAAACCAACTTGCAGATAATGAAACAGGAAATTTATCTTCCAGACACTATAGAATATTTTGTTCCTATCATCAATAAAGGCCAGGCATAGCTATGACTTTAGTGTTTGGCTAAACTTACTATGAAGTTGTAGCACAATTGTTTCTCAAGACAGGACACAAAATAGATTTATTATTACTTTTTGCCTTAATATTTCTGACACTATCAGAGGTTTGCTTTTTAATAAATAAAAATTGATTATCCAGACCTGCCACAATGGTGTAAATAAACACATAATTATTTGCTTAGAATCTAATAAAACACACATTTTAAGAAAATATGGCAATCCTGAAACCACAAGGCAAGATTATTTCTTTATTAGACACCGTATATTGTGACCATATCATTTATATTTTAGTATTTTCATTTTGTCATGTCTTAAGCCCTTGTTAAACTGTCATTGTTGAAAGTCATATATAAATCACAATGGATTATATTACATGAACTAGCAGAATGGAAGTTGAAAAATTTCATGAAAAGTCTTCATGAAAGGTAACAGCAAAAATTCAAAATAGTTTAGGTTAAAACTGAATTATAATAATCAGAGGAACTTGGGTTGAAATGTAATAGTCCACTTATTTAGCTTTAGGATTTTTAACAGTCCGTTAATGGCCTAAAGGTCAAATTTTAAGTGGAAATTCAGTACATAATTTGTTTGGGAAACATTTATTGTACTGTAATCAATTTGATTCTGCAGATGAAATCATGCAAGCAGGCAACATATATGTTTAAATGGATCTCTCACTTGGCGTATCAGTCAAGTGTTAATTCCTTACACTTCTAGAAATTTGTCAATACTTTGGTTTAATGTATGTAACTTTGAAGTCAGGGCTAATTTAGACTTGAGAGGAGGAGAATATGAGTATATGAGCTGGATCAGGACTACTTCAATCTAGCCAGCATTTGATCTAGCATTGTAGCCCATTAATTGCATTTAAGATACCAGAGGTCAATCCAGTGTTCCTAGGATATGGAGACAGCAATCAGTCATCAAACAGAGGAACACTGGATAGGTCCATCTTTGGAAATTTATCTAATCTCATTTTCAATCATCTAAAATAGGTCACGTCCTCATCTCTCCTTGATAAACAGATGGCTATTTAAATATTCTATTTGAAAAGTAATTACAAAATAACAATTTGTTAACTCTTCAAGGTGTGCACTTATGTGATCTTTCCAATGGCTCATTTGCCTCCATCCGAGTTGCAAAAAAAAAGGATTACATTTTATATTTCACATATGACAAAGCTTACAAAAGAGAGACTAAAATCTCTACTATTCTTTTCCTTAGCAAATTATTTAACACAAAATTCCTTCGGTTTTAGGAAGACAGAATATTAGCCTTTGTGAAAGGGTGATTTCACCAGAATCTACTTAGAAAACGATTTCACAAAAACACATTGTGCTACAAGATAGTAATTACAGAGGACTTGAAATATTTCCTATTTAAATCTTGTATTTGGTCAATCCACAAAAAGAATGGCTCAAAATATGCTGACAAATGGCAGTATTAATAATGATATTTCATTACATTCAATACAAGCAGCAACAAAGAATCCAAAGTTAAATTTACAGAGGAAGAATAATTACTGCTTGTATAGCAGCAAACTCCTATAAATGCTGATATAAGATATTTGCTGAAGATGCCAAATAGTAATTAAAAATGGATTCTTGAATTGAGCTGAATGGATGCAAAGAGATTTAACATTGCAAACAGCAGATCTGAAAAAGGAACAAATCAGCTTACATAAATTAAGCTGTTAAATATATTTCAATGCTGCATGGTAAAGCTTGCAAGTTAAAAACAAACAAAAGTTTTCTAGGTTTGAAACAGAATATGCTGTGCTATATTTTCAGATTTTGATCTTCTAGATTTGTGCCCTTATCTGTATTATTATCATTTTCTCTTTAACTATCCACTACTTAAATATATTCCATTACATTTTAATACATTTTATATTTGTCTGTATGCACATCTATTTCATCATCTTCAAATACAGAAATATTTCATTGCGATCTAAATTCAGATTACAAAACATACATTAATGTCTTCAATTTCCATGAAGCAACATAGTGGACCCTGAGGTATGACATACAGCCTTTTAGAGTTGATCTCATTTTGCAAGGCAAATTTATCTTAATCTGCTCAGAAAGCTCCTTCCAGAGATTTAGAATACAACTGCATATATGATAGTTAGTTCTGTACCTGAAAATAATTATAGATTAGACACAAGCTAATAAGGTAAAGCTCAAACCATAGAAGGCAGATGGTATAGTTGTAAAGGAAAAACAAAAAAAACAACAAAATAAACTATCCGTCTGGGAAAAAATGGATGAGTAAAAAAACAAAGCAAGTCCGGAAGCACACAGTTGCTAGAATCCTGAAAAGAAACTACACATTATAACTCTTTGTTTTAGAGTTATTATTTGTTTCTAAGTTGATTTTGTATCATTTGGCTGAAAAGTAACATAATTATAAGCAACACCATAACCATAATTTTTCAATACACAGAGAGATCATTTCAAAATCAATTTGAAAATGGACTGCAAATTAATAATCACCATAATGGAAACTTTATAATTTACAAAACTCATATTTCAGAGGCTGAATTCATTTCTAGGGAATCATTGTTTTAGTCATGCTGAACAAAGATGATTAGGTATCTAATCATCTGTCATGACTAAAACAGATTTTCTTACATATATATCACTAAATGTTTACTCTTCCAAACAGCTAAAAACTCAACAATGTCTAATTAAGGAAACTCATCAATTTGGAAAACATAGTAGCGTTGGACTGCCATTTAATGTACTTTGCATGCAATAAATCAAATTTCCACTTGGACTTTATTCTACAAACAACATGTACTATGTTATTTAAGAATTCTTAGTTAAGAAGAGAATGGACAGATACTTGTCTGAAATGGTATGGTCTCCTGCTTGAGTAGGAGGTTGGACTAGAAGACTTTCAGCTCCCTTCCAGCTCTATTCTGTTTGATTTCTAATCCAACAAAATTGATATTTTAAGTTATTTGTGTAAATTTTACATTATTGTGTGAATGATATGTTAATATATAATCTATATAGAAATAATAGTAATATAATTTATTTAATATTAATATTAAATATTATTAATATAAATATATAGCACCAATTTACACTAACATATACAATTAATTCTAACAAAATATAAAATAAGGAGCCTCTATATTAAGAGGCCCAGAACATACCATAATATTAACCTCAGTTCTAGGCAGGAGACAGCCACGGCATTCAAATAGTCAACAACCGACAGATTCTTTCCTTAAATAGAATCTAATTTTTTTTTAACAAATGAAAGATATCAACAACAGTCTATTGTTGGTTTTGCCTCCTAGGTTCCATATAAATGGGGAGGCCGATGAATGAGCTTATTTGACTGCAAGAAAACCACCTCAGTTTTTCTAATATAGTGGGACAATGTTCAGTGGAGGCAAATGACATACATTCAGTAAATAAACAGAATTTTCCACAACTGTCCATTAAACTGAGGTTCTAAAATTTAAAGATATTTGAACATTGAAATTATGAATCCCAATATGACTATGGTCATCCAGATTTAACCATACATACATGGATAAATGGACAGTTAAACTTTCCAAAAGTAAGTAAGTAAGTAAGTAAATAAATGTATGTGCGTGTGAGAGAGATAGAGATATTGATTGATTGATTTAAAAATTAAAGGTAAGAGAAATGGAGAAAAGTAGTAGAAAAATGAAAAAGAAATAAGAAGCAGAAAAGAAGGAAAAAGAAAACAAAAAAGTGGCTTTTGGTTATTCTAATATCACTTAAAAGTGCTTTTATGTTTCCCCCCTTCTATAGGGTTAGTTTTCTTCTTTCCCTAATCTGCACTTACTAATAATCAATTCATTTCCCGCCCTCCAAAAAAAAGTCTATAAGGGTTCCCAGTCACTAATAAATGTAGTACTGTAATTGATCTTTTCTAAGCATCCCTATCAGGCTTGAAATTGAAATATAATTCTTGAGTGTATAATGGTCTGATAGTCGGTAGGTTTACCTGCTCCTCCAAATATATGATGCACAAACTAGAGTTGAAAGGGTCCATATTTCAAATATCAATAAGGAAAATATTTCTAGGATGTGATTTGAGGCAAGCTAGAAATATTTTCCAGGTTTGAAATATATTTTATCTAACACATTATAAAGATGTTGAATATTCTCAAATATGTTTTTTTTAAAGTTCATTCTGAATAAGTTCTGTTCGCTTGAATTAAGGATTTTTTCTCTGTTTCTGTCCTTCCCTTTATTAAAATGTTGACTTTTCTGAGAACACTGTAAAACAGTACATTTTGGTTAAAACCAATATTAAATTATACAACCCCCTCCCCCCAACCTCTAGAAAAGCAATGTTTTTCACACTTTAAGAAAATGGCATGGATGCTATCTATTTAGATCATTTTATTTAGCAGTTGAATTGAACAGAAATTACGCAATCCATGTCCCATCAGGTCAACCTTTCAAAGATACTTTCTTACATAAACAGAATGACTATGTTGGTCATTCCTATTCCTATAGTTTTGGTTTTAAAATCAAAGAACATCATTGTATTAAACAAGAAAAAACAAATATAGATGCTTTCATTTAAACAAAGGACACTTGATGATGTGGTTGATCTGCCATTCGTAAAAATATTCTAATATTTTCACTTCTTTTTCCTTAGCTTAAAGTGATATACATATAGCTGACTATGCTGGCATTTGAATTCTTCAGATAAACCAGCACTTTTTCCATGGTTGTCCTTGTGCTTTATGGATTGGTAAAGCAAAGCATTACTGTATTGGAAGCTATGTCTTCTGATAAATTGAGCATAATTCTTGGAATTATTACTGCGATTTTTAATGCACCAATATAGATCTTTGCAACAGTGATATTGTTGTCGAGTTCTTTCATGATCACGTGTTCCATTGCAAAGTTCTTCATTAAAATGATGGGAGATACTACCTTCAAATTCCAGTTTATGTGTTGGCAATCCAGAAAGTTCAATTGAATCAAGGAATTCTGTTGTAAAATAAATAGTGTTAGCTCCTTCACTGAAGGAACAATATTTTTACATCATTCCAGAGAAGTGCCTATTGCATGTGGAATTGATTTTTCTCATAATGTTCTTTTAGAACCGTTGGACCAACTATTCTTCCATAGTTCCACCAACAAATGTTGAAGAAAGGATGATGTATCTTCCAGTGTTTCGAAAATCATCTTTCAATGGGTGAAGTTTCTGTGTATTGTTGATCTTCAGGCTGCTTGATCCATTTGGATGTAACTCAGCGGCCCACCTTTAGTCTTAGCAGCCATTATATTGTTGAAATAGATGCCCTTTTAAAAAGTTATCACATTTATTCTCATTGTTCATTATTCAATATGCACAGTCACACGTTCCCATTCGTTTCTTGTTCTTGATCATTTGGAGTTGATGATGCTGGTCATCATCTCCAAGAGGAAAGAAAAGTATCTATCAAAAACTGTCACAGGATGGGAAATTATTCACAAACTACCTCCTTATTCTTTCAACATAATGTACTGTTGATACATTAATGTCCGATGTAATGATCTATTTGTCCTTCTATAATCACAGAAGGATTCTATTCCTTTTTGGAACTATTTCTTCAGCATCAAAGGACATTATTTGGAAGAGGCAATTATATTGTTTGATGTTCTTCCTGAATTCATTTGTAATAGGTTCATCCCTTCATTCAGCAGAAATTGGTAATTTCTCCAGGGACCAGGAATACATGACAGTGAGGGCACACTTTGGCCATGGAACCAACATCAGCAAAAATATTACATTGTGCAAGTTGTGCATGTTGCCTTACTCTTTCTATGTTGAGGTCTTGCTGTTGACGTTGGGTATAGGAATGTTAGAAGAACTTTACCACATGTTCTCAAGTTGATCTTACCTTTATTCTTTTTTTGTCACCTCATTCGATAGCTTTTGTGCAATTTTGGAGACATGCAGTCCTTTCATCCTCAGTTTCTTCATCTCTCTTTGTGCCACATCCCAATGACATTTAACTATGGCATCCACCCTTTCTTTCTCCATGGCATAATTATGCTGACAACATTTTAATTTAATTTAATTTCTTTACCACAATGTTGCATGTTGCCTTTCTCACTTCAGAACAATTTAGAATTCCTTCTGGCTTCTCTATGAGTTGTAGCAAATTGTCAGAGATATCACCACATGACCTTTTGAGGGCTAAGAAGGGAGCAATATACCTGATCTCTGGCAGGCAAAGGGCACACTGTTTCAGAGTAGGAAGCAATTGAAAATTAAACAGAATGAAACTCAAAGGGAAGAAAAATAAAGAGAAATGAATTTATTTTAAGGAAAGAAACCATGACAGTTTTATGAAAATAAGATATACTGGCTAATATATTTGACTGACACTAGAGAGATCCAGTTTCTACTCCATCTGTAATTACAGCAGATCACTTGGTAACTTTCCCAACTTACAGAATTGCTGGGAAGAAATAAAGCAGGATAGAACACTAATATGTGTCTTCAGTTCATAAGCAAAGGTGTGATATTGATACAGTGCATGTTTGTGTGTGTGTGAGAGAGAAAAGGGTCATAAAAAATAATAACGATATCCAGGCCTTTCTTCATGCACCTTAAAGTTGTTGCTTTTTAAAGAGCCACATGATGAGTCAAAACCTTGCTGTTGGGTAGGGTGAACAAGTGAAACATTGGAAGCCTGGCTAGGAAACTGTCACAGAATGCTGAAAATGAATATCACAACAGCAGCACACACCCAGTAGCCAGTAGCACTGAAGCAGATACAACTTTCCAACATTTCATTTACATTTTAGGCATAAAATCATTTGGGTGCTTTTGGTCAAGTCATTTTCTCCAAACTCTAGGAATGAAGCAATGGCAAATCATTTCCAAAAAGTCTTGCCAAGTAAATTGCAGGGATTAGTTCAGGCAATCACCAGGAATTAGTATTGACTTGAAGGCACGCAGGCACACACAGAGACATTTATTTCTCATTGTCATTCTTTGATGAAATATATATCTTAATAGCATCATTGTAACAGTTTATGAAAAGATTGAAATAGTAAACAGAATAATGGGGCAAAATTCTTACATAGTAATGCAGGACACAATCAACAATTACGATACAGAAAGTATTTTGGTGTTAGTTACAGAATGTTAACTAAAGATAGTACAACCAGTTACAGAAGCTAAGAATATTCAAATAATTACTTTGGGCACCCACATACTACATGTATAATGGCTTTGTTCATGAAATAGATGGAAGAATTTTCACTGTTATTGATCACTCAAACTCCATTTATATAATAAATAGGTTTCACAGAGATTTTTGGTGATATTCCCTGGCAAATATATGCAAACCTCCTAAAAGTGGCAAATATGTTTTCACAGAATTCTGTTATGCAAAACATTGGCAGAGAATAAGAGCTGAAATAATATTTCATAGAGGTTTAAGGTTAAACAATATTAACACGAGTCATCTGTTATACAAGCTACAACATTTAGCTAATATAAACTATGGTGTTAATTTCTTAATATAGTCACTTCAACAAAATGAGATGAATGAAAGAATGTTCTTAATACTATTAAATGAAAGAAGAGCAGATCAAATTAGCCCAAACAAATAGTCATTCTTTATATTTTAAAATGTATCCTGAACCCCATTGTTCAAATACAAAAATCATGAACAGAGGACACATGCATGCAGATATTTAAGAAATCAAGTAAACTAAAGCTCTACTAACTCTCTTTATATTTCCCCTTCCGCAATACCATTTTTGTGTGTGTGAGAAGCACTGTAATGTACACTGGTCTGATCGCAGTTAGCCATAGTCCATTACTTTTCACAGAATTATCATATGTAAAGGACCTTGCAGATAAGTCTACTCCTGGCCAGTACAGTGTCCACTATTTCAGCATGTTCAACAGATTTCCACATAGCTTCTCTTTAAACATCCCAAGTGAAGGGATCCACCATTTTTTGAACCAGTCTACTGAAATGTGGAAAAGCTTTACCTTTAGAGTTATTTTCTGCCTACCAGCCAAAACATATTTCCTTTTTTCTTGTGTGTGTCTGTGCATGCCTTTTCATCACTGTTGACTGCTGGTAACTACCTGAACTAGTCCCTGAAGTTTTCTTAGTAAGATTTCAGAAGTGGTTTGAGAAGGTTACCCAGATGACTCTGCCCCTCAAGTGGGGTTAGAACTCCTCTAAACTACTTCTTGTAGTTTAAACACATTGTTTCTGATATCTTCTTGTGATTTAAACCACAATTTCTCTTTGGCATTATTATGGTTGGTCATATACTCTGCCAGATGTTTAGACTGGATTTGGCCTGTTTGACTGTCTGTCTGTCATTTCTAAGTTTTTCTTTCCAGGTTACTGTCCTTTAGAAATACTCTAACTGGTCAAAATAGTCTCTAAAATGTAGCATCGAGAACTAAATACATATTACTGCAGAACACAGATGAAAAAATGATATTTAATCTTGACACTATACTTTAGTTGTTGCTGCCTAGCAATGAATTACTAAATTTGCCCCTTTTTAAGCCTTTATTTTCTTTCTTTTTTTTCTGGTCACATCACACCAATTACCCTCAGGACCATCACATCACATCACACTGACAACTGTATGCATAATCAATTTCTATATTTCTCTTGACAGAAGGTATTCTCTTGTGTTATCACTTTGTGGATTTCTGATCTTGAATTTTCTCTAGCTACGCAAATCCTAGCTTTTAAGCCTCAACATGCCATGCTATTCAACTATAATTTCTCAACTAAAACATTGTGTTTCACATTTAAATAGAATTAATGATTTGATTTGGACATTACAGTAAGCCATGACTTATTAAATAAATGACAAATTATTTAGTTTTTTTAAAGCTAAACTCACACTAACCCCAAATAGCAACCTAGCTTCTAATGCTAAACCTGGGAGACTAAGCTGCATGTCAATCTATTAAGTTTCTAAACAGATTTATCTCTGAGTTTTGAAACCAGGTTTGATGGGAGTCTTCTTTCTGGAAGGACAAGAAAAGAAAGCACTACATTTGAGGAAGCACTAAGCAGCTGGAGTAAGCCACCATGGTATGTTTCCCTATAATATATCCAGAACTTGTTATGATAAGTTGCTTAGTGTTCCATTCAGTACTGAGTGCAAAGAAAAGGACCAAAAGGTTGTATTGCATACTACTTTTGGCAAAAGTATAGTACTGAGCCATGTGTTGAGTCATAGTCATGCTGGCTTTCTGGTGACATAGCTTTGCTAATTGCCTTTGCTCTTCCAACAATTTAAAAACACTATTTCTTACTGATATGTATTCTTTCCTCTTATGATTTTAATGCTATCTGAATGTATTAAGACTCAGTGAATATTAAGACTCACAATCTCTCATAGATTTTCTCCTAAAAGGTAAAGGTTCCCCTTGCACATATGTGCTAGTTGTTCCCAACTCTAGGGGGCGATGCTCATCTCTGTTTCAAAGCTGAAAAGCCAATGTTGTCCAAAGACATGGCCGGCATGACTAAATGCCGAAGTTGCATGGAATGCTGTTACCTTCCCACCAAAGGTGGTTCCTATTTTTCTACTTGCATTTTTACGTGCTTTCAAACTACTAGGTTGGCAGAAGCTAGGACAAGTAATGGGAGCACATTCCATTATGCGGCACTAGGGATTCAAACTGTCGAACTGCTGACCTTTCTGATCGACAAGCTCAGCATCTTAGCCAATGAGCCCTGCATCCCCTCAGATTTTCTCCTATACAAAACTAAATTTAGACATGCATGACTGAAATAAGGGCCTAACTTTTTCCTATTTGTACCTATCTTTCCCTTCCCTTTCTCTGTTTCCTGCATAACGAATTTTTAATAAATTGCAAACTCCATAATGGAAGAATATGTTTTCCCATACACTATAAAAATGCCAGGTATACCAATAAACAAACAAACAAATAAACAAAAAATACAATTTTCTTTCAATTATTCAAAACATCTCAAATAATTAAAAACTAATGAAGCATGGCCAATTTCAAAAGAAGCTGAACAAGATGGGACCAGATTAGTACTCAGAAAGAAAATAATCAGGAACTCCTAAGTCTGCAGGCTAAACTGGGCAACAAAAAACAACCACTACAGAACAAGCAGAAGGCGGCAATGATGATCCATCCATTTCTATACTCTTGCCAAAAAATCTATAGGGATTTATTCACAGTCCATAACCAACTTCAAATTAAAGGAAACTACTTTCCCCCCACCCTAACCAATTTCAAAAAACAGGTATATAAGATAATGGCTACATTTAAGACAGTAATTTATTGTCCATGGAAATAAAGGAGTCCTTAAGAGAATCATACAAGCAATATAATGCAGTCTATCGTTCCTAGTTCTATTTGATTAGAAGGTCTATATTTTAAAAAATTATTTCTGTCTTTGTTCATTTAAAATCTAGGATGGTTAAAAAAAAAGTTGCAAGGCAATAACCCGATAACCTTTACTATACTTAGTTTGGTCAACTAAAAGGTACATCTGTTAATATTAATTTCTACAATAATTTTTAATACATGAAAACTACAAAATGAAAACAACTTTCTTTGATTCTATAAATGTACTAAGTTTTATGGTTGTTTCAAGTAAATTACAGATATTTCTGAAACTATTGATAAACTTTTATATATCATTGGATTTTTGGATGGATACATGTTTTCAGATCAAGAGGCAATTTCATTCTTCTGTGGGAAGCCCTGGATCATTGTAAAAAAAGTAGATTATCCCGATAATACCAAGGATACTGATATAAAATAAAACATTAACAAAATAAATATTATGTTTTTGTTGCACTATTTAAGATGTCTGGGAAACATGAAAAAACTAACAATAGAACAGGACATCTCTCTCCACATATATTTTGCCATTACTATCTAGTAGTTTTTATTCAAACATTATCTTTTAAAACTAATATTAAATCATCCCAGTATGTTATTTTTATTTTATTCTGAGATATTTTATTTTATTCCAAGACATCAGGCTCACCAAGATCTAACAATACCACAATGCCTTCATCACAGCTCACTAAAAAAAATAAGGGAAGTAAATCAGACTGCTGAAACTACAGAAATAACTCACTGCTCTCCATCACAGGCAGGAATACTTCACACTTATCTGTAGCATCCTATTATAGTTAAGACATAACTGAAAAATGACATGTAGTTCAATCTTCAAATGTGACACATGTAGTTTATTAACCCATTCATTATATATATTATATATATAAAATATTTCAGTAGTTGTAAGTTTAGTAACACACACACACACACACACTTTTTCTTATATACGTTGAAAATCTAACAGAAGTAAAATTATTTATTATATAATAAAAATAATATTTATTTATTATATAATAATATTTATTATATAATAATACATATTTTTATTATATATAAAAAGAAGATTTTTTAAAAAAATAAAGTCAAACATCTCATAGATTTGTAGGGAAGTGTAATAAATTATGGTAAATACAGTTGTTTAAGAAGATCCTATGTAGTCAGGAACTTTTGTTGTGAAAACTGTTTTATTAAGGCATAGCTCACTTCTATACTGTAGCAAAATCCAATAACAAAGTACTGTAGCTCAACATTTATGAAAACTTTAAAAAATGTAAAAAATGACTGAGTATAAATATATAATCTTTTTATAGAATAATATTAAGCTGAGAATTAAGGAATCTGTAGAAGAAAAGCATGATGGAATTTTAAAGAGGAATAAGATTTTTAATTAAACAGACTATATCCTCTATAGGAGTTTTTAATAGATATCATGTATTACACTTAACACAAAGATGCTGATAAGAAAGAATTTTATACTTATTCCCAGCTATAAGAATGAATACTTCTACTGTCAAAGAATCAATAAATAATTAGATTGTGTTCAATAGCTGTTGCTTAATCTGCATTTACATTAATGTGTTGCTTGTATCTGATTGGCCATCAAGTATTTTAAAGCTATTTTCAACCATAGGAATTATAGTTTTTGAAGGAGAAAGCTCCTGCCATCCATTCTGTTGAGTTAGTTTAGCCCCCTTAATAAAAGCTTTCCTGTTGAGACAAGCCTGAAAAATTATAGGTCTTGCTTACACAGGTCAAGTATAAGGCATGTTCTCACATACCAATACTGACATAGTAGGTTACATTCTTTTACATGTACACACCCATCTGTGCTAACTACCAACCAGCACTAATTTAATGGAAGCTAAGCAAAAATGGCAACTCTCCCAGGTTATTTGGCAGAAACTCAAACGTAGATGCCTATGTAAGTTATTTATATGGTATGTGCAAATGACTTGTCCATCAGTTTGCAACATTTAAGTCAGGCATGCCAAAGTTCATTAAGCTTCGTCTATTAAGACCATTTTGCATGTTTTGTTTTCTTGGCAGCTGACTTAAATATTTTTATGCAATGAAACTAAGGAGCAATTAAACTCAAGATACACAAGAAGAAAAGTTCCACTTTTTAAAACACAAAACAAAGCCTCACTGCAAATAAAGGTGAATGTTTGCAACTGTTTTACCTCAGGATTGGTTAAACTACATGAGAAAGTAATAGCCACAGATAATGATGTGTATTATATAAAGCAGTAATACAATAAAGCCTAATTCAAAAGTTTTTAACAAGAAGCAATTAAAGCAAGTGTCCTTTCTGTTGGCAAGCACAGCTAATATTTTCAGAACTTGCAGATACTCTCATAAAACAGCTTCTGCCTCTTGATTCACAAAATGGCTACCATGAGTGACAAAGGACAGTTTTTCAGAATGCTATCCCTTCCTGCTGCAAGATAATTTGTATTTCCTCTACTGTCCTTTTCCCTTTATATAGAGAGAGTCATATTTATATATAATCCATTAAGCCAGAATTACCCATTATTTTTATTTTCTAAGAAAGCTTGTAATTTATAGTTGAGATGTTCTTAGAAATTAGGATGGTATTGGAGAGGACCATTTCCAATAATTCATTACTGCATAGTAATGAATGTTGTACTTCAAGAAAACTGTGAATGGATGCTTAGAGAAACCATGTTGGAGAAAAAAGTTGAATTGACATTTATTTTGTTTCTAACATTTTTCTGTTATTTTCCAACATAAATCAGTAATCTAAAATCCAAATCAAACTATGTTTATTTTAATTTAGTTGGAAAATATAAATATAGCTCATACATAACAGAAGATGATAGAAATACTGTAATTTCCACAATTTATTTAGCTCCTATATTGAGGAATGCAAAAAGCAATGTTCTTGAATTCTCCAAGTTCTGAATTGCAACGAGGAGTTAGTTGGAATGCTGACACCAACATGACCAATATATTGTTCAGATACATTAATTCAGAATTTTGTATTATTCTTTTTAGGCAAAAATACACAGATTGTCATAAAATAACAGTCAAGGGACTCACAGCCAATACATTACAAGAAAGGTCATAAAGTACCGCCATGTTTCAGAAATGAATACATGAATTTTTTTTATATATATCAGTTACTATCCCACAGATTGTACATCTGAAATTATCATTTTTTTC
Organism: Thamnophis elegans; assembly: GCF_009769535.1. Classification (NCBI taxonomy): domain Eukaryota; kingdom Metazoa; phylum Chordata; class Lepidosauria; order Squamata; family Natricidae; genus Thamnophis; species Thamnophis elegans. Next base: position 74,560,281 of record NC_045544.1, on the reverse strand, counting down.
TGGTCAGGTCATTTTTAAATAAAGCACTACTGCAATCACTTATCATTTGACAGTCTATAAAGCCTATGTAAGCTAATTGGCTAATAATTGCATGGACATCTATACAGATAGTAAAAATATTCAGAATATAGGTAGTCCTCAACTTATGACCGCAATTGAGCCCAAAGTTTCTGTTGTTAAGTGAAATAGTTAAGTGAGTTTTGCCCCATTTTATGACCTTTCTCACTACAGTTGTTAAGAGAATCATTGCAGTTGTTAAGTTAGTAACATGGTTATTAAGTAAATCTTTCCCATTGACTTTGCTTGTCAGAAGGTTGCAAAAGGTGACCACACAACCCTGGGACATTGCAATCCTCATAAATAAGTCAGTTGCCAAATGTCTGAATTTTGATCACATGACTATGGGGATTCCGAAATGGTGGCAAGTCTGAAAAATGATCCTAAGTCACTTTTTCCAGTGCCATTGTAACTTCAAACAGTCACTAAATGAATTGTTATAAGTCAAGGACTATATATATTTTTCATCTCTGGTCTTCAAATAAAAGGAACAATAAAATCACAAACTCTTAAAAGGAATGAGAGAGAAAGTTTAAGTGGTCTTGCCATTGAAAATATTATGTAAAACTATTACTGTAAACCATCAATTCATAAATGTGCTATTTTCGTTAATTTTACCTCTTAAAACAGTTCAATCCAATTTAAGCATCTATACAAATATTTCTTTATCTCTTAGCGTGAAACATAAAACAACTACTTCATAAAAAATTAGTGCTGTTCTCTAACGTAGCAGAAACTAGACTAACTTAATTCATTTTGTATTGTTTTATGCATACTGTATCAAAGAAAGATAAGTATTCCATAGGAAAGAATACCAACCTACTGACTCTCAAAGATAGCATCTTACCATGTTATTTTGTGATTAGACTTTATGAGACTGGCGAATTAATCAGCATTTCAGCAATATTTGCTTTCAAACTGCTTGGAAAGATCATAGAACACATGTCAGTTAAATCTAATGGTGTCTTTCAACCTGTAGAATAGATGTCTTGAAATTTCACTCCAAATGCAGAGTCAAAAACTCCTATTGCATAATTTAACAAATTTTGACTTTAAATGGGAACCAATACCCTAATATAGCTAGTTATTAGCTAAGAATCCATATTTTGTTTAAATATATTCTGTTGTGCCACAGCTGTCTGTTGGGAACCCTGATAAATAAAAGTAGCCAGAAGAAGAGTGGAAATAAAAAGCATTTACTTTAAGATTAATATAATCATCTAACAGCTAGATATTTATCCTGTTACAAGTTTATAATTATACAGCCACTTATTTAATTTCAACCCATAGGATTCCCTGGTGTTTTCATTAGAAAATAAATATAATATTATTGTGGACTCACAATACCTTGTGCTGCACTTATAAAGCATTAAAGCATTAACCTCCAGTGACATTTAGAACTGTAAAGACTAATAAATTTATTATTGCATAAGTATTTATGATTTACAGCTCACTTCATCACAGCAAGTATTCCTATAGGTTCTAAGCCTATTCTAGATAATTGGTTTTAATGAGACTGAATGTCAAATGCCGAATGATTGATTGTGTAATATTAGTTATAGGAAAATAGCTAGATCTGTAACTGTCTGATCATCTATATGTATTTTATTCTATTATGTGTGATGTTTACTATGTCTGATGAATTAGCTTCAGAGTACATTGTCCAGGAAAGTTGGTGGAGTAAAAACTAAACACAATTTATTCCTAGTCCTAAAATTTGCTTTATGCACATCTACCATTAAAGATCTAAAACACCTTATTAATGCAAACACACACTCATAATGATTGGGCTTTTTTATTATGTTTGCTTCACATTCAAGGAATTCATGGCTCTTCACACTTCATTTTATTGTCATAACTATCAACTAAATCATTTGGGCAGAAAAAACAATCACTTTAATGCCATTGGCAAGCTTTTAGAATTTAGTTCAAAGTCTCTCCAGCTGAATATCTGAATCTCTACATTACTCATAACATCATTTACTGGCAGCTAGATTATCTCTCACCACTATGACACTATGGAAAACCTTACTTAAAGAGAATTTACCTCACACATTTATTTTTGTCTACTTCACATGCTATTTGCCTAGCCTTTTTAAAAGCGCAGCCATTATTTTCTCTTGCAAAGAATTCAATATGCAAAAAATGAATGTTCTTTTTACCTGAAACAAGTAGCATGTTTACAGTTATTGTCACATAATTATTCATGTAAAAAGGATGGTTGAATTAAATAGTAGAAAAGCCAGCATCTTTTGTCTAATAAAAAAGTGGGGCAATCATTTCCAAATGTAAGCTTGTTAATGGATTAATAAACCAAGATTCAGATTCAGATGGAATACAACATATTTTGGCTCTGGCAAGTTTCTTGTTACTTTAATTGCATGTGTGCAGAGAAAGCCACACAATGTTTTATTTTCAATTGATTTTTTTTCTTGTTTTTCAACTCTGACTTATTTTTTTTTAATAGGTTACATTTTAAAAGCATTTTTATTTCAATTTCTATTTATTGCTGACAATCTCTTGAAAACTCAATGTCAATGGTTTAACTTAAAGAAGAAGTTCAATGTAAATACTACATACTATTCCCCTTTGAGTCTTGAATTGCAACATTGCCTTAATACATACATATAATGTGACTATTATGTCAGAGGAAGCAATGTGTTCCTCATAGTTGCTAATAGATCTAGACCAGAGGAGGGCGAACTGGTAGTAGCAGCGGTGGGAGGCTCCACCCATCAGCCCGGACACTTCTGCACATAGGAGCGAATTGGTAGAATCTGATCTAGACCAGTGGTGGGATTCAACATTTTTTACTACTGGTTCTGGCTTGGTGCCATGGCTTGGTGGGTGGGGCTTGGTGGAAGTGGCAGGGGAAGGATACTGTAAAATCTCCATTCTCACCCCACTCCAGGGGAACGTTACTGCAAAATCCCCATTTCTTCCCGATCACCTGGGACTCGGGAGGCAGAGAATAGATGGGGGCGGGGCCAGTCAGAGGTGGTATTTATCGGTTCTCCAAACTACTCAAAATTTCTGCTACCAGTTCTGCAGAACTGGTCAGAACCTGCTGAACACCACCTCTGATCTAGACAATCTCTTATTTATATATATTTGTCATATTTTCAAAGATGCTTATCTCACAGATAAGGGATTCTAGACAGTGTACCCAAAAGCTGTTCCTTAGTGCCCATCAGCCCCTCTACCTCACTTGATGTTTAAAAAATACTACACACACACACACACACACACACACACACACACACGTATATATGAGAGAGAACATCATATTTATCCCAATGCTTTCAGACTCCACAAAACTTCTACTGGAATTACAGATACCATTCTGGCCCCCTACTTCACCTTCTGGTAATTAGCTGCCTCACCATACCCACAATGGCAGCCATTTTGAGAATCTACCCACACATTCTCTTATGATCCTAAATATATCCAGAGTCAAACAAAGTAGCCTACACCTTAATGGTGTCATAATAGCAATGACATAAGAATTTCCTTTTCATAAATATGTAGCTCGTTTATTGATCATCATTGAATTTAAATAAGAAACATTTTGTGGGTTTTTTGGACAATGTTAGAAAATATTTCTGAAGCTATTACATGGCCTTTTACACTCCATAAGCTAATGGAGTTGAACCCAACTTGTCATATTTTCCCTCCAAATTCTATAGGTGACAGACTTTCCAGATACCATTAAACAACTACGACTGTGAAAGAAGGAAGCTTCATGTATTTTCAAAAATAATGTACTAAAATTTGAAACGCAAAGAAAACTTCAACTGGGTAATTATTTACTAATCACCCGAGAACAAGATAGTTCTGTTCAATATTGTTTCTAGGAACAAAAGGAATGATGTTTTAAAAATGAAGTGTTTATAGTTTACAGTATTCTTGCATACTCTAGAGTTTAGTTTGTGTATGCAAATACAAGTCCTTAAGAATGTAAAGCAGAGTCAAATACAGTCAGAAGCAATAGCACTTAGACTTATATACTGCCCCATAGCACTTTAAGGCACTCTCTGGGTGGTTTACAATATCAACATATTGCCCCCAACAATCTGGGCCCTCATTTTACCAACCTTGGAAGGATGGAAGGCTGAGTCAATCTTGAACCCTGTCAGGATTGAACACCAGACTACGGACAGAATTTGCCTGCAATATTGCATTCTAACCATTGTGGCACCAAGGCAATGGACAAGTAAAAGAAAATAGTTAATACAACATACATTCACAAAATTAATACAAGTAAGCTAATGAAAGCATGTGTAGAAAAATAAAATCCACTAAAATTAATGTTAAATGAAAGGTAATTCAGTTCATGGAGGCATTATGAGTCCAATGTTAAATTCTGAATCTAAAATTTGAAAATGGAAAGAATAAATTAAGGCAAAGCTATGCATGATAATGACCATCCCACTGTGATGTTGGGGGAAAGGCACGTTGGTCCTAATCCAGATTGCATCTTTGGTTGGGGCTCACTTTCACTTCCCCTGCTTCTGATTCTTATCATAGCACTTAAGGATGAAAATATAACAATGAACTAGGACACAATTAGCAGCAGAAAGGCAGCATTGGGTCATTATGCAGATGAACCCAGACTAAATGCTATAAAAGAAGCCTTTATTAAAAGCCAAACCCATACACCCACAAATATGTTTCATGCATGAAAGCAGAAAGTGACCCCCCCGGAAATTATCTGTAAACCACACTGGGAAGTCATATGTCCCCACCACCTCAAAGAGAATCTATCTGCCCTAAAAGAAAATTTACCAAATGAATATAATCAGTTACTACTTCTTAGATTAAGCAAAATCCGTATTTTAATTAATCCTCAGGGCTTTAAGATGACATCATAGCTGAAATATTAGTGTTTGCACAATTTCATTCTTATATTACTTTTGATTAAATATATAAACTGATGTCATTTGGCCAGGAAAAATATTCATTATTAATAACAGCTAACAGTTTGTTAAACTACTTATCTCAGCCCTTAGGGAACTTGTTTTAAAGAATTCTAATTAGGAAACCAGATTAGTCATAACAGTCAGTTTGTATGCTTACAATCCTATTAAGAATAATTCTTAATTAGGTTTAAGTGACTGTTTATCAGTGGACCGGTGGTATTTTGACAAAACAATGAGAAAATAATTTATCAGGAACCTACAGTGAAATAGCTTTTCATAAATGATGGTAGTATTTTTCCTAACAGTTGAACAGCATAGACTTATACTTCATTTTGCTTCAACAATGCTTGAACTAAGAAATCAAGAGTATCTCTCAAACATTCTCTGAATGGAAAATGTGACCCTTCAGACAATTTGGGTCAACCATTTCTGCTAACAACTAAATAACCACATAATATGTTTAAATTCTAAATTAAGCTATTTGGTTTGCCAAAATAAACGCTGCAAAGTTTTACATGCAACTCTCTAGGAGAACAAATCCTATACCTCAGAAAGTAACATAATTAATATGAGGTTGAAAAATATGAAGGGCCTTCATAAAAGCTCTGCGGCCAAAGTAGTGCACATGATGCATGAATTTGAAATATAACAATAGCATTCTGTTAAATTTTGCATTGTTATTATTATCACAAACCATTCCTGCTCTTAAGTACATAAAAGTAAAAGTACCACATAGGAAATATCTACAAGTAATCCACAGTTCTCAAATAAAGTGTTTTAATAAACCATGATGCATTATTAAAGGTATTTATCCAAGTTGAAATCTGCTCTATCCCCAGTTTTACAAGAAAGTCATCCATTATTACCACTTGAGAATTACTGTATTATAACTTCAATAAATCAAGTAAAAGTAATCAAAAACTTTAAATGAAATTAAATCATGTCAGTATCTAGAATTTCTTTCACATAATATAACTTTTCACTAATGAGAAACTTTTAAAAACTAGCAGCCATAAAATATATATTGCATGCATTATAATGTGGACTTTTCATGTCACTGACAATCAGCACCAGGTTAGAGTACTGCCATCATGCTTAAAGTTATCTAAACCACCTCAGTTCAAATAAACCTGCCTGAACATTTCTACTTGTCCCCTAAATGAATTTTTTAGAAAGATTTCCTGATTATGGAATTGAAAGTCCAAGGTAAAAAATATTGCCCTGCCAATTTAGGAGGATACACCAAAATATCTTTCTGTCCATTGCACAGGCCTAGTGTACAAATGATCTTAATAGGATACTCTTACTCAGCCTTAAAATTATAAAAAGAGGATGCAATATTAAAAATGTTAATTATTTTCTCCTATAAAACTAGAAGAGCTTATTCTACTCCAACTGTAGTATGAACTTTGAGACGATAACCTAAACATTATCATTTTATTACAACCAAGAAAAAGAAACAAATGTAATCATAATTATAAACCTAACATAATTCCACATTCTTTCTACCCAACGGTTACTTTGAATTCAAAATCAAATATAGGCCACATTCATACTCAAGTAATATTTGGACAGGTGATCAAACATCTTTAAGAAGTGGAAATAAAGTCACTGATTTCCAAATATTTAAACAACCTGTTTGATCCTTATTATCATCGCTCAGCATCCCAATGAAACCATTTGTCTCTCTAATCAAGTGGATATGATCATACATTTTCATACTTCTTTTCTGTGTCATTTTCAAAGAAAAGCACTTCAATGCATTCTAAATTTAATCATGTCTTTTAATATTTTCTCAAGTTTCTCAAAAAGGGAAAATCAAGTCTTCTAATTTTTTTTAGGTTGCTGGGACCATGAAAAAGTGTTAAAACTGAAAGATGTAGGTAAACATAACTTCTTGAACAAAAGGAAACATTTGACACATTGCTATGCAATTGTTAATTACTTATTCATACCATAGTTATGTTGGTATTATTTTGAAGTAGGTTGATCCAACCCGTTTCTTTTTTAAAAAAAATCTAATTAACCTCTAAAATGTTTGCAGTCAAGTGCTTCCAAAATCGAAAGAAAAAGAAGAAATAGCTCCAGCCAGATTGCTGTGGACCTGTTCTTCGCTGCTGTTATATTGAATCTGAGGGTTTTTTCGATTTTAAATTTAAATGATTGATTGTAAGCCACCAACTGTATAAGAATAACTCATTAAGAAAAGTCTTAGGTTCTATGACAGCAAAGGTGAAAGCAATGTCCTTTTCGGATGTTGAAATAACACACCCCCCCCCCGCCAGTTAATTAAGGAAGAGAGCAGGGGAAGAGAGGCATAAATCCAGGCCTGAACCCTGGCAGCCTCTACTCACCCTCAGAACTGCTGCTGCTGCTCCTCCCCACAATCGATCCAGCTAAGACGTCCTCAGCCAAGTGGGAGAAACCCCACTCTACAGGCATGTTGTTGGGGAGGGGCGAAAACCTGAACGAAAGAAAGAGAGAAAGAGAGACAGAATGAAAGCTTAAAGAGCTGATCACTCGCCAATCTGAACACTGGATGACTAAGAATGGCATATGCTAAATTCTCTATCTTATGCTAACTAAACTAAATTTATATATTAAACTAGTCCTATCAAGAAACTTATATTGCAGCTTTTTGTATCAACTGGCCTTACATTAAAGCTTCGATTGCAAGTAGTGTTATCAATTTATAAAGAGAACACTGAACTCAGAATTAAAAAAACCCCTTCATTTCATTTATAAAAGTGGCAATAATTAACATTTATGAATTTTAAACAATCTTTAAAAAAAATAATCCTACCTATTAGGAACAATGAAAGAATGCTATGGAAAATATGTGCTTTCAGTAATATATACGCTTTATTGATATTATCTGCTCCCACTCATCTAAAAACACAGTCTATACATAATAGCAATGACACAATCTAAAACATTGTTTTAGTTTTATCTCATTGCTCTTAAGGATTTTTACCTCCAAGAATTGGACCCTTAAAAGTATATATGGAAGGTGTTCAATATTTTCCAGTTAATAAAGCTGATTCACAAATGTGATGAGACTGTACATGACTTAATCAAGTACATCACGCAAACACTAATTCCCTCAACCACAAGGAATGACTAGATCAGAACAAGTAACTGCAGAGTGTTATGCACACATACAAACAAGAGTTAAATAATTCTTTTAGCAATTATATTGACTATGTTTCTTAAATTAAAGTATTAGGATGCTTGTAATTTTAGATACAATTTCCAGAAAAATACTGTAAACTCCCAGAGAGATGATAAATTTAACATAATCAGCCGCAGGTAGAAAGCTACAGTGAAAATATCAGTCAAAAAATATTTTGTTTACCAAAAGGTTGATTTCTAGGTTTTTTTCTTTTATGAATCTATGCTATGTTATTCAAACCAAGAATATTTTCAATGTTTATCCTTTTTACAAAGGTTATGGTTTCTATGCCCATCAGAAATTGCTCTAATACATTTACTTCCTAATTTTACCAACCTAAGTTACCAACAAAAATTGTCTTCCGAGTTATAAAAAAGTGAACTGAATACAGAAATAGAATTGATCAGAATAAGATCAATTCAATAAAGAGTTGATCTCAAGAGAGTTTAGATAGGATTCTTAGTATCAGAAAAGACACAGCAAGTTTCTAAATCTAAAACTTCTATTCAGTGATTATTTTAGTAAATCAATAATAAGAATTTCCCATAAATAATCAAAGTAGTTTTGAAGCCAAAACTAGTATTGTTTCTTTATTTTGCTATAAAGATCCAGAATTATCTATCTTACCAACAAATACTAAAAATGTAATGAATAGCAAGTATTCTTCCAGCTATAACTTTAAAAAATGCAGTGCTGTGGGTTAAAGCATTCAGCCCTACACACTTGTGGCTTCAAAGTCTTTCTAGAGACGACAGCTGAGAAGTAGTTTTTTCTTCTGACTTAAACATTGATTTGGGCCTTTATTCTACCATTCTTTTTTATTTCTTTTAATTTGGAAGATACGATAAATATTGGCCAATATTATTATATTATTTGCTATATAAAAATAGCAAAATGATATTAAAGCCCTTAATTTAAAATCTATGTGTAATATCTATCCACAACATAGAATTTTATAATGCATGTCTGACAATGCGATATAGTTATCGGATATAATGGGATACAGTTTTGAAAGCATCCATATTTAAGCCACTTTACCAATGTGCACATTAATATGTTTCTTCTTTGAATAAACACTATGTTTTCTACATTATGCTCAGTGCATCTCAAAGTTGCATAAATGCATTAACACTGCATGTCAGTGGTTGCCATTGAAACTGTAGCTGCTTTCTTTGGTTTCACCAGTTTGACGCTGGAAAACTCTTAAGGTATCCTCTCTAGGTTCAAAATATACAGTATATACAGTATAAAAATCCTAGGTGTCAACAGCCTTGTTTGCCATCTATCCAGAAAAAAGGGCAAACAAAAACATGGGTAAATTGAGAAAAATTAGGGTTATGTCTCCCACCCTAGGCAAGTGGTTATTTTGCAAATAAATAAATAAACAAACAAATAAATCACACAACACTTAAAATGTGCTACTTGCCCCAAAAGAAGCCTGAAAATTAATTATTCACCTAAAAGTGTTCAATGTTAAAGAAAACAATACAGTCCACTTTAAAGTAATCATAACTTTCTACAACATTTCATGGCTATACAATTATCTTTGGCAATTTTAAAGCCCTACAAAATTCTGCTTTTCTTGCAGTAATAGAGTAATAGAGCTGACTCAATAGGAATTTAAATTAGACAATGCCACAAATGTAAATTATCAATAGTTTGAAGGTGTATTTCTGATTTAACATGGTGCATAAAAACCTTTTACTAATTGATGTTCTTCAAATGTATTGGATTACAATTGCCTGAATTACATACAAGCATGGCCATTGGCCATAATGATCCACAACTTTAGCTGTAATCCAATATGGTTGAAGGACAGCAGGCTGTAGAAAGGTTCCTCACTACATAAATGTTTGGACTACTGTGAGCACATATGTAAAGCTACTGAATATATCTAACCCACTGTATCTACAAACACGGTTCACAAAGCTATGCTCAGGAAGCATGTAATAGTGTAGATGTTCTGAGCAAATCAATATTACTAAGCATGTTACTAACACAGATGCAGGACCACTTATGATTACAGAATGTATGCAATATAAATGTTGCTGAATAGGTAAGGTATGCAACATATTCAGGTCCGTTTTTATATGAGACAGAAGATTTGAAAGGATTTCCAAAGTGAAATGGAATTTAGCTTAACAATGCTCTATTAAGCTTGAGGATTTCTATTCATCTTATAGACAAACACCTATATGGAACAAATCCCTCTGAAATATTCTGAGAGAATCACAGAAATGTCTTACCTTTCCCAGTTAAAATATATAACCATTGGCTAAAAAGAAATGTGAGAGCTCCATAACTTTTTATTGGATTTATTGTGTCACTGTTGATTTATTAGAGGTAATCCTTGACTTACGACTACAACGGAACCCAACACTTATGGACCCTTGGCACCAACCATTTAAAGTTTCCATCTAGAGTGACTGTTGGTAGTTTGTCCATCACTAGTAGCCCAGATGGTAAAATTGTATGTGTTGTGGTGGTGGTGAGGAAATGAAGCCAGGAAATCCATCTTAGTTTGTCCTAAATTAAAACTACAAGACTCGATTCACAGCTGAAGGTTGCCAAATCAATAGTTAAGGGTTGATTTCACATTAGGAGTTTTAAGAGTAGGCGTTAACACAAACAGTCCTGATCTGAAGACTTGGTTTCTGATTTTATTTTTTTAGGCATTTTGGCATCTATCCATGTAGCATTCTTGGATCTAATATTTTTCATGACTTTTTGGTAGAGTTGCCAATCCTCATAGTTACTGTCTACTGAAATAGATACTTCTGATTCATGTCTAGAAAATAACATTCCTGGCCTCACAAAATTGCATTCTTTTTTTCCCAGAACACTGTCATTCTCCATAGATAATATAGGCTATTGAAATGCAAGAGGTTAGAAGCAGAAGTGGGCATCATATACTGTAACATCTGCCCAGAACCGAAAATGTGAGCACGTGTGTGGCATAGAAAAACCAGCAATTGTGTAGGATGTGATAGCGCCAGGGCGGCCCCAGACACTGATCGGAATTACTGGTTCACATGAACCAGTCCGAACCAGCAGCAGTCCACCACTGGTTAGAAGTAAGCTTGGAGCAGCCAATGTTTGCTGAAATACAACAAGCTTCCCGGGGGGGGTGGGGGGGGGTGGTGAGAAGATATCTCACACAAAACAACAAAAAAGTAATACTGAATGAGCAGTAAGAATAGTCACAGAAGCCAGAGTTTTGGGGGATGGAACTGATGAAAGGAACTAAAAATTGTAGATGGTAAAAGATGGAATGAATATTCTGAATGAAGGTATAGCTGGTTAACCAGAATGCTGAACAGGAATAATTCACATTGCAACATTTCCTGTCCCCCTTGTACATTTCTAAAGAGTATCTCTACTAAGGTATATATTAAATTCTCTAACTGGGAAAACTTTTTATATGTATTTTTTATTAAAGTACAAACTAAACAAACTTGCATGAAAGATTAGGGAGCTAAGTTCCAAGCATGGAGAGAACTCCATATAACTCCATATAACAACACACATATGAAATTACATATCTGTAATAGTTACCAAATGGGTGAAGTTAGAAATGGTTCCCAGGAGTGGCATTAAAGCATTGCTTAAAGTAAGGAAATAAATTACTTAATAAGTAGCAAAATGATGCTGAATATATATTGCAAGCTGAATGTAAATTAAGTTAAACCTGATATAAACAACATATTAACAGTATTTTGAGTTGATGTTTTCAAAGTATTTAAAATACAAAATCACAATTGTCCCAGTATCTTTTGCACATAGCTTTGCCATCATGTGAATTGTATACCTTCATATTTTTCATTTAATTTGTTTGTATATGTTTTCCTTGATATTCGTTTGCATATATTTTGTTACTAGTTATGATAATTCAGTACACCCACTTCTAATAATCTTGAATAAATTAGAGAACAGGTGCTAACATAGTTATATAGGAAAATAAGTATATCTGAAAAGTAGCACAAGAAATTCCACAATGTTATAATAAACAGGCTAATGGTGTAGTGGTGAAGGCATCTGGATAGAAACTGAGACCATGAATTTTAGTGCCGCGTTAGACACAAAACCAGCCTGGCGATTTTAAGCCAGTCATTTTCTCTCAGTCCTAGGAAACAGACAATGGCAAATCACTTCTGAAAATGTTTGCCAAGAAAATTGCAGGAAAATATCAAGACAGTTTGAGAATTGGACACTATTGAATGAAATAAAATAAAATATAAAACCATATACAGCATTTCAAATCTGAGAATTTGATCAATGCATGTTCATCCTAGAATACATTTCATTTTGTTTTTCCATATATTTAACAACTGCAAAAACTACATATTTAGTTAAAATTCCCTCAAATAATCTTACTTGAAAGCAAACCATTTCTTCCTCTCTGTAACTATGAAAAGTGAGGGAAAACAGAAGGCAAATTCTCAAAGAACTCCAATACAAGTCTTTTGAAAGACACTATAGTGATAATACCACGTTTTCAACATTTACTGAAAGTTTAACTCTGCTCCCTAATAAACTATAAAGCACACCCAATCAGTAACAAGGAGCATGCTAACCAGAATAAAACAAATACAGATAATTGATACACAATAAACTTAGATATTTTTGATCTTTACTTTTCCATTTGTAGAAGAGTGTAAGACATATCAGGATAGTTATATTCTTTCCAGCCCTTATATAGGTCACTTATCTTGGATTATGGTAGTTTTCTTCATTGCAATAGTATTAATACTATTACAGGTAGTCCTCTACTTACAGTCACAACTGAGCCCAAAATTTATGTTGCTAAGTGAGAAATGTGCTAAGTGAGTTTTGCTCCATTGTACAACTTTTCTTGCCATGTTTGTTAAGTGAATCATTGCAGTTGTTAAATTGGTAACATGGTTAAGTGAATTTGGCTTCTCCATTGACTTTGCTTGTCAAACGGTTGCAAAAAGGATCACATAATTCCAGGACACTGCAACTGTCATAAAAATGAACCAGTTGTCAAAGCATCGAAATGTAAATCATGAGACCATGGCAGTGGTAGGTTATGAACTGGTATGCGTGTACTGGTGCCTTCTGGGAGCACCGGGGACTGCTCCGCTCCAGTGCTCTGGAGGGCTCACCCGCCCTTCTTACCTGTATTTGAGCTCTTCAGCAATTCCGCACATGCACACGGAGCCTAGGGCGCCTGTGCGACGCTCTGGCGAGCAGCTGGAGTGTCGCAGAGACATCGCGGAGCATCGCAGGAGGTAAGGACGCATGCGCGTGTTGTGCATGTTCATGTGGTGGACACCGGCTCCGTTGCACTGTACCGAATGGTCACTGTAACTTTGGATGGTCACTAAATGAACTGTTGTAACTCAAGGACTACCTGTAGTTAACAGTTTAACTAGGAAGTTAACTGGACCAGTTCCATTTTAAGTACAGAAAACTACTCATTTATTGACAGTTGGCTGCATCTTCTGTTTTACCTTTTTGGATGGGCAAAAATATTTTTCCATATTACTGAATTGCACATTTGCAGTCTTTCATCTATTGCCACTAACTCTGAAAAAAGATACAGTAGAATTCTTCAGGACTTTAGAATAAAATTAATCTGAGCCCAAAAATGTGAATTCATTTAGTATGGCAAGTGATTCTTAATTTTTTTTATTTGTATCAGCCTCCAATTTACTTTCTAATATTTCATCCGTTATTGGAGATTTTCTAAAAACAATAAAAAGAAAAATGTACAGTTTCTAAGTGTATACAATACTTATCTTCTATTTTCACTACTCCAAGTCATCCTATTTGTTCTGTCTTTTGTTACAGTGCAAAGATTTTTTTAAAAAAAATCTGTTATTTTTTTAAATTGTAAAAGGCATTGTATAAATTGTAAAAGGCATTCAAAAATGGAATTAAAAGAAGACAGAGTGGTAGGCATCAAAGCAGCCCTAACAGCAAATATGCCTTTACTAAAGGAGCATTGCAGGGATGACCTACTCCCAGGACATCTATGAAGAGCAGCCATGGAGGCAGCAGAGATGCCACTGAAAATGCATCAACATTGTACGACAGAAAGTCTGTCTTCATTTAAAAAAAATGTGTTTACCCGGTAGATATCCTGTGTGCCATTTCTGAACTATACCAGATTTCAATATAGAGTTTTAAGTCCACTGAACTATATATGGTACTCCAGGTATAGGTTCATGTAAAGGCTTGCTACATCAACAGCTTCCCCCCGCCCCCCAGGATTGAGTTTGTCTTTTTTTTTTTTAAAGCAGCTGCATAATATGCTGACAATCTCACAGAACCAACCACAATGACTCCAGGACCCATTTCCTGTTGCAGGGCTGACAGATTAAATTCCTATATATGTACAAGGGCAGCATTTTCAATCTTTCACTACATTCTATCTTCCAAACGCTATCTTGATTGTCTCTAAAGCAGCAAAGGTAATAAAGTCTACCCTCTGGAATATTATGCAGGATTCTGGTACCTGTATAAAAGTCATGGTTCTCAAATATATTTGTCTACAATCTAGACATGGACAGCTGCAGTATCTGATATGAGAGATTACAAAGTTGTATTTATTAAATGACAAAGCTATAACAAATCATTGTTAAAAATCTGATGACATACTGATGGAGCAATATCAAATAATCTGATCATTTAAACATTGTACTGAGTTTTTATAAAAAGTTTATTAGCGGAATTAAGGATAGATATTAGAAATATAACCATTTTATTTGTCATTGCAGACATGGCTTCAAATGAGTCCAGAATCACAGCTGGAAAAACCAGGAAATCTTTATGAAAGTCTAAATTTTTCATTTTAAACATAACATTAGTACTAGGAAATCTCAATATTTTAAGTCATTTCCATATAACTTTTTGAAAGTTTTTCTTCAAGATAGATTCAACAATGTCTAGTATCTGCTCTATCACAATATGTTTTCTTATATATTTGGAACAAATATTACTGATTATACTGTATTCCACAATACTAGTACTAAATAATCCTTTAAAAATGGAATGGGAGTTACATCATGGCTAAGACATCTGCTAAAACTTTCCAATTCTTCCTTCTCTTTCATACCAAGTTATATTATAACTGACAGAGCCAGCTATGCTCATTTTTCAAACTGAATAGACAACTTCCACTTATTTTTACAATTCTTAGGTTATTGCATACCAGTTCAATCTTACCATGACACACTATTCACACTAGGCTGTTTTTAGATGCAGTCCAACCAATTTGAACATCAAGAAAAAAAATCAAATGAACACAGATTTCACTTGTTTTAGTGTATTAAAGGGTATTACTCGCAAACACAATTGATATTATTGTGCCATACTGTCAACTAAAAGCAATACAGAAAAGACAGATATTAGCGGAAGGAAGAGAATCAGTCTCTGCTACTAACATGCCTATAATGCCACACTATGGCGATAAATTCAGTGCAAGTAAGGAGTTGACTAGAGAAAATGAAGAAAGGAGAAAATCTATGTGGTTGTTAGAAGTCAACCTAACCAACCAGTCAGACTCATATTACAGGGCAAATCACAGGCTGCCTGAAAATCACACATTTTAAAGGGAAAGTGGACAGACTAGATCCAAATCACTTTGGAAATAGAACCAATATTTAGTGCTGAAACAATATTTAGTGCTGAAATAATCATATCACTCTACATGCAGAAATGTAAGAGATATTATTGGTAATCTAAATACAAAATCATTTTATTGTACATGTTTACACCAAACAATATAGATAGAAACACAATTGTTCTCTCTCTCTCTCTCTCTCTCTCTCTCACACACACACACACACACACACACACACACTCTCCCCTCTCTCCCTCCTCAAGATCTGTCTCTAACTACATCATAGTTCCTATTAACCAAAAGATGAAACAGGTTGTACTTCAACCTGCACCTTCATGTAAAATGCAAATAACTGGTAAGCCTCACAAATATCCAAAGCCTCCCCATATATTCTCTAAGAAGTGTATCAAGGAATCTATGGACTATTTAGTATGTTGATACGTCATTGCTATTGCTTCTACTGCATGAATCCTGAAAGGTCTTATTAAGGAGTCTTCAGTTCTGACATGAGGTAAGTCCTCTGTACCATCTTTTGTAAGATCTGTACCAAAGAAAGGTAAACTTACCAGCAGTTCTTTTAACAGTAGTCTTCCTCTTCCTTCAGCCTACAACTGAGTCCTTATACTAAGCGTAATGGCTCCACCTACCAGGAAGCAAAAGAATTGTCAATCAAGAACATCACAGGGTATCACCTTGCCCTCTTCCACATAAGTTAAAAGATTTCTTTGGAAACAAGTACGATACAAAAATCACACTAAAATTCATCTCACCCTGTTAAATAAGATTAAAGAAAAGTTGTAGATTCTTAGAGAAGCGGTAAAATTGTTTATGTAACAGTTCCATCTATTTATCAATTTCATACCATAATCAAAATTAGAATTTTACAACAGAAAAGAACTTCTCCAAAAAAAATCACAATTGTTGCCCCAAGGACCACACATAATAGTTAAGTATCATCAGAAGGAAGAAGAGCCATAACGTCCCTATGTGAATATACAATAATGACCTCCCAACTACAACACTGAGATTATATATCATAGATATACCTATTCATTTATATAACAGTGCTAAGATACATTTTCTGTACAAGTTTTCTTTTTAAAAATTAACCAGCATAAGTCACAATAGCAATAGCACTTAGACTTATAAACCGCTTCATAGTGCTTTTACAGCCCTCTCTAAGCAGTTTACAGAGTCAGCATATTACCTCAACAATCTGGGTCCTCATTTTACCCACCTCGGAAGGATGGAAGGCTGAGTCAATCTTGAACCTGTGAGATTTGAACTGCTGAACTGCAGCTAGCAGTCAAATGAAGTAGCCTGCAGTGCTGCACTCAACCACTGCGCCACCTCAGCTCTATGTATACAACCACTCCAAGAATCTCATTTAATTGCATGTAAAAAAAAATCAGAGTAGGTGGTTTCTACCTACCTATTTCTTCAGTTGTAAAAATCTTAGTGGTATAATCTAGAGAAGAACATCTCATACCCAGTCTGTGAAGATCAACTGCAATATATTTGCTTCAACCTAGGACTGAGAGTTGTTTTTGACAGCTGTGAAGCAAAAGTGCTTCTGTTCAAAGGCAAACTCTGAAACATTTCCCAATTAAAAAGATGATCAAAATACAAGATTTATAGAGATGACTCCTTCTCAAGTGATCTAGAATGTGCATTGAATTCATCAGATTTAAGTTTCAAGGACTCTAGACCCCATCTTTATATAAAAATCAGGCACCATTCAAAGTAATTATCTTTATTCATCAGGAATATTTCTATTCTTGTGTAAAATGGAAAAGACCAGCCATATACGATAATCTGTAAGTAGCAAACACATTTGAATCATTGTTCAGTTAACCAGTCTACTTCAAATTTATTTTATATAGAAAAAATAGATGTATTTTAAAATATCTTGCCAATATTTTTTGTTCAACAATCCTGTACAAAATGTTAAGTCTACATTTTAAAAAAATATTTCACAGAAAAAAATTGAAGAAGTTAATCAGTAACAGAAACAATTTTGAATAACTTCATTTTAACTTTTAATATTTCATGAAAATAAAAAAAAGAATCGGCAGAATGAAGGAAAGACCTTTGTCAGTACCACAGAACCCTGAAGAGAAGCTAAATAAAAGATTATTCAATTCTAGGCGAGCATGTATTTTGATTAAAACAGAATATTTGGAAGACACATAATTACTGAAAATAACTATTTTAACTGCAATACTACCACAGATCTATATTTAACAATATGAAGAATAGTTAACAAGTTCTACATTTATAATACTTTAAATTCTTACATTAACAATGGGATGTTTGCTATTAAATTTAGATACTCTACCTAAAAGAAAACTGAGGGACATTCATTCCCCCAATAAACCACTTGAAAACTTCAGGTTGTTTCACTTTTATATACAGATATTTGTGCTGATGTTGCAAGTCAAGAAGGGATGAAGAGTTTTCTTCAGTTACACTGGAACGGGAGTATAGTGTAACAGAACAGAAAATTGCAGTGACACAAATAGATGGAAATTTTCCAATCAACTCCAAAATATCTGTTCAGGCTTTAAATTTTGCTTCTATCTATTCCTATTGGGAAAATAAACTATCCTGAAAGAGTAGTTTTAAACTGACCCTGAAATTAAGCTAGAGGACTTTTTGTGATTTGGTACTTTACTAACCATGCCTGAAAATAAACATTCCTAATGGATTTTAAGTCATTATGCAAAGTTGATGACATCATTAAAAATAAATTATTTCTGTATAGCCTTCATTCTGAATGAGCAGTATTACAGTTATTCTAAATTTAGGGGTATATTTCTTTTAGACAAATACAGTATTAAGCAATTTTTCAAAGGCTGAAAGTTTCTGAAGTAGAAATCTATGGTTCTTTCAAGTATATAAATGGACAGTGAGAAAATTTAGAGATGACATCTGTTTAGTTTTAGTGTATTACACTAATGTATGGGGGGAAAGAAAGAAGCATTTTAGTAATAGAATCAATTAAAACAGCAAAATCAAACAGTGACTGCACTTTGAAGAAACTTAATGTTCCAGATGTTTTCGGTCCAGTTTCAAAACATGAACATGAAATTTTATTCTATTAAATTCTGTATCTATACAAAGTTCAGACAGAGTTACATTTCAATTATTTGGTTTATGAGGCTTTTTATAATCTGATTTGATACATTAACTAATGCATATGATTTTAAGTCATGAGTATTCAAAGCTGAATCCTGTGAATGAGGTAACTATGCACAGTTCCTGCTTTATGTTGAAGAGCAGCTTTAATTCAAGCAAAACTTTAAAAAATGTATTATATGCACAAAAATGAAAAAAAATGAATTGTATATCCATTCTACATAATAAGATAGCAAAAAATGGATTCTTGCTAACATTTTAAAGGTAGACATACAATATGCAACTTATGAGAATTTAATTTTTTGATAAAGTGATGTAAAGGAAACAGCTTAATACAAAATGAAGGACCCAGGAATATTTCACAGAAAACTAGGCAGTGTTGATGAACCTGTTTAGCATAGAGTGCCAAAATGGGAGCATGTGCACACACAGGGGAGCTCTGAAAACCGGAAGAACAGTTCCTCAGCGTGCATGTGTGTGCCGGGAAGCTGAGCTTCTGGTTTCCAGCGTGCACATGCACACCGGTCACCTGGTCTTCTGGTTTCTGGCATGCATACGTGCAGGAAGATCAGCTGGCTGGCGCCCATGTGCATGCTGGAAAGCGGAAGAGCTGATGGGACCAGAGAAATGGCTCTGTGTGCCACTTCCAGCACGCATGCTATAGGTTTGCCATCACAGCACTAGGGCAACTGAGAAACTGAGCATAATCAATTACTCAGATCCTATAAATGAGACTTTAAAAAAAATGAGATATTTGTCGCTCACTCAAACAGGTTTTCATTTTTTTGTCTCTCAGAAAAATTTTAAAAAATGAAAATTATGTTTTTAAGTCCATAAAGTAAACCCTTCCTTTATTTATTATTCTTGTTATATCAATGAGTATAAACTTCAACAATCCCTTCCCCAAACTATAAATGACCTTTATAAGTATTAAAAATTTGAACTCTTTGTACTCTTAATTCAATGCTATAATAATAAAGCAGGATTATGCATGATAAATAAACTTTATTTAAAATTTCAATTTCCCCTCTCTCTAAAATCCTTCATGCTCTTTAAACTGTGAAAACAATATCCCCTTCTTCTAATGTTCAATTAATAAGATGCTGTGCTGCTAAAAATTTTCTTTCTGGAGTACAGAAAATTATCTTTGTAGCCTTTAACTAATCTTTACTTATAATCCTATGTATTAACCAATGTAATAAGTCACACTGAATTGAACACTGCTTACTTCTGAAAGAGAAATGTAAAGTTGTATAGTCTAACCACTAACATATATGACAGAATGAGAATCCAAATCCATTCTGGACACAATGGCCATTTTTATTTACAGCAAACAACAATAACATGCTGGCTAGGGAATTCTGGGAGTTGAAGTCCATACCTCTTAAAATTGCCAAGTTGAAAAATATTGCTTAAAATTGAAAAGACTTTAAACAATATGATTTGCTTAATTTCTTTCTATTACAAGTATAAATTCTAAGTATGATAATCAGATTCCACTCCATAAACTTTGACAGTTCTGAACATATTACGAAAACAATAAATGAAAGCTAATTGGTTAATTTATACATGCTGGCCAATCGTTTTATTAATGTAGGAGAAAGGAAAGTAAAAAATATGATAGCTCAGATGGGATTTACATTCAGACAAATATAAAAATAGAAAACGTGTGCGTGTGTGCGTAAATGGAAAGCTGACAGCAGGAAAAGACCTAGTGGTCCATCGAGACTGTCCTTTGAGTTTTTAAATCATTATTATTTATTTTATTTTTGTATTTTTTTTAGATGATGGACATGTGTTTATCCCAAGCATATTTAAATTCAGTTACTGATGATTGATCCACTACCTCTGCTGGAAGTTAGTTCCAAGTTTCCACTACTCTTTCTGTCAAGTAATACTTGCTAACAGTACTTTTGAACTTCTTTCCTTTCAGTTTGAGATTAGGCCCCAGTGTTTTTTGATTTTTGCTTAATAATGAAAATAGTGCCTTCTAGAGCCTTATTCATACTCTTTAAAATATTTTAAAGGTTTCAATCATGTCACTCCAGGCTGTACACATTCAGTTCCTTCAAACTTTCCTTTTATGTTTTGTCTCTCATACCTTGCACCATTTTTGTTGTCAGTTTCTGAACTCACTCAATTTTATCAATATCTTTTTTAAGTGAGGTCTAGAACTGATCCAGTTCTCCAAATGGAATCTGGCTAAAGCCTTATATAGTGGAATAAGGATCTCCTTTTTCTGTTGCTAATCTCTCTAGTTATGTATCCCAGAATTTTGTTTGCCTTCACAGCTGCCTGGCCACACTGTTTACTCATTTTGCTCTGGAGTCCTTTGGGATTGGGTGGCATATAAATTTTATAAATAAATAAATAAATAAATAAATAAATAAATAAATAAATAAATAAATAAATAAATAAATAATCTGCTATGAGCACACCTAAATCATTTTTTATTGTTGTTTTCTCTTAACATCGTATTTCCAATATTGAACCCTGCCAGAGGATTATTTTCTCCTAATCTTAATTAAACTACAGTTGCCACATTTTTGACCAATTTTCCAGCAATGCCGAATTGTTTTCCACTCGCTTTAGGAATATCTCCAGGAAAATCACCCCTATTACATACTTTTGTATCATCAGCAAAAAGACAATCCTTATCTAGCAATTCTTCTATTACACCACTTACAAGTACACTGAACAGAACAAGATCTAAGACTTGTGGTATACCACTTGTAACTGATCTCCATCCAAACATTAACAATCACACATTGGGATCTTATGTAGAACTGTATGTGGATTGGTATCAAATTCTTTGCCAAAATCTAGATAGGATATATCCACAGCACCACCTTCATCCAAAACATTTGTGACATAGTTAAAAAAGGCAAAGTTTAAAAAATTACACGTTCTCCCTTACACCTATGCATTACCAATCAATTACTGTAAAGACAAATCAAGTGCTCAGAAACTAGCAACCTTATACTACAAAGTCAATTTAAGGATTGTGCCATACTTTTATGGCTTTAATAACAAAGCCTATTAACCCTATGGTTACATATATACAATTTTCCAAGCATACATCCCTACTAAAGAGTTTTTTTAAATTGTATTGTTATATAAGTACTGCTTTAACACTAATATTGTCATGGTTTTCACTCTCACGGTCCAATATATGCAACACTACTAGAATTCTCCAATATGAAGGCTTCCAAACATGTTAGACACTGATTCCCACCATACTCAGATTGTTTTAGTTTCATCCTATTATTACATAAAATGGGTGCTCATCTCTTTTGGCAGGAAGCTGATTATCTCCAATATTTCAGCCAATCTAACATATTGCAGGGCAGAAAAGGGTCAGCTACCACTAAAATGAACAAGGTTCAGTTATTCCAGGTTCATCACATTTGCTCCGTTACGACTAAATGAGAAACCTGACCACATATTTGTATCCATGCATCTATCTGGACAGCAAACAAGGATAGGAAATAAAAGCAGAACCATGGACTAAATGCAGGAAAGGAAAGACTGCTGCTCAGTGTAAGATAATTAGCACACATACTTTGCATAGTTGTTTTATATATAAAAGATATAAATTTTCAGGGTTTTTTTACGGTGGCAAAAAAAGTCACAAAACTGGAATTTGGAAAATGCCAGCGCCAAGTCTTCCCCCTTAAAAGATAAAGAAGAATTACAGAGCACTAAATTTTTGTTTTCTAAATATTTCGAAGTTGTTTTTACTTCCTATGAGAATTCCATTTCACAGCAATCTTAGTGCTTATACAACTGCAATAAAATTTGTGAACTCTCAGATGTAATTCCCAAGAGTCTCAGCAATATTCATTCATTTATCTAATTTGTATCTCACCTTTATTTGGTGCAATTCAAAGTGCAGTACATAATCTTCCTACTTTCTATTTTCCCCACGATAATTATATGAGGTGGGTTAGGTTAAGTGACCAACCTAAAGTAATCCATTTGGCTTCTGTGACTAAAGGAGGATTGGGTCTCCTAGTTTTCTAATACTGAATAGGATCTCAACTGCAGGTAATTTTGACTTACAAGAGTTCATTTAGTAACTGTTCAAAGTTATAACGGCACTGAAAAAAGTGATTTAGGACCATTTTTACGACTGTTGTAGCATCCTCATAGTTATGTGATTTACATTCAGATGCTTGACAATTGATTCATATTTATCACGGTTGCAGTGTACCAAAATATGTGATCATATTTTGCAATCTGATGAGCAAAGTCAATGGGGCAGCCAGATTTACTTAATAACTATGTTACTAATTTAACAACTGCAGTGATTCACTTAAAAAATGCGGCAAGAAAAATTGTAAAATGGGGCAAAACTCATTTAACAAATTTCTCACTGAGCAACATAAATTCTGGTTTGCAAGTTGAGGACTGTTTTTCACCAAATTGGATTTCTCCAGTAGTCAGAGATGGAAAGAACTGCTAAATGTCCTAATATATTTCCAGTTTTGCTGAAGATAAAATTAGAAATCTTAAAACTAACTGTGCTGAACACATCATTCATGGTGACGTGCAGTACTATAAAATAATGAACTGTGTACAATTCTATAAATACAGAATTATTTAACATACTTACCTCCCACTTACATATAGAAGGCATCAACCTGACAGGAATTATACATGTCTTGAAAGTTAATTATAATGTTTCACTGCATTTCTGAGTAGGAAGTTATAGTGGTAAATTTCCTTATCTATTTACAATACAGCAAATAAAAGGTATTTCATCCAGGTCTTTCATTTGACATTCATAATCACACTACATTAAAACATCCAATATCATTCATCTGTATTTTTCAGTGTATTTTTCTTATTTTCCTATTATATACATGGCAATATTAAAATGACTGATTGACTAAGGTATTTTCATCCTCTCTCATGACTTTCTTTTTCTATTAATGCATTTTTAAAGGAACCTATACATTAACTTTATTTAACAGATGCATTACTGTAACTCTCATGCTGTAGTACTTGTGCAATATGAGAACTTGACTTTTTTCATGAATAAACTCTGTTATTAATAACATTTAATAGGAAAGTGAATTGGGCATCTCTTTCATATAAATAACAAGTTGATTACAAAAGAATAAATCAAATTTAACAAACTGTAAACTGCCTCTAGGTTGTATGTGGGAAACAAAAACAATAGCATATTTTTCTATTTATTTTTTTATGTACTGTGGAATTTTAAAAAAGAGCCATATCATAGTGCTGAGTTAAATTTATATTGTTTAGCCTTGCATTTCCCCTTCCCCTTTTAATCAACAGCTAATGCAGGGAGTAATGGCATGGCTGAAGGGCCTTAGCCATTTATCGATGATGTCGTTCTGAAGGAAGTAAAGATGGGATCTTCTCATATGGCAAATAGATGGTGCATTGGACTGGATTCTGATGGGAGATCTCAGCAAGAGTTCAACAGTCACCTCTCCCTATTCAATCTGAGCAATTATGCTTCAATTATGCTTCAAAGATTGTAGCATTGGATGGAAAACATGAAGTAACTACAAAATGTTATACATTAGGCGAACATGTTGCTCAAACATTTTTCAAACTGAAAAGTGTATATCATTAACATACAATGATTTTTACTTTCAAATTTGAACTAGATCTCATATTAAAATATACCATAGTTTCAATATGGGTCTAGCAGGAAAAAAAGAAAGAAAGGAAGGAAGGAAGGAAGGAAGGAAGGAAGGAAGGAAGGAAGGAAGGAAGGATCTTATCAAGGTAACTTTCTCCCTATATATGTGTCTAAATATAACTGGATGTAGTTCAATCATTTAAGAATAATGTGATTTATAACATATAAAACATATTTCTCTTTTTAATTGTATATGATTAACCCTTACTTCACAAACTTTCAACAACCCTTCCAGAAAAAAACATTTCTTTAGCACAAATGAAAACCTAACTGCTCCAAGCAACTTGATTTAAAATGAGAGTTATTTACAATAGAAATGCAGAAATTAGAACAGTATTTTAAAAGCATGCATTAACCCCTACAGAATTCCAGAATATATAATTACTCAAAAGCCTTGCTGGGTTTAACCAGGTTTACTCTCAAGTAAACTGATGAGACTGCAGCCTTAGAATTAGTCCAACACGCTTTCTCTGAGTTTTCATAATTCCTCAGTTTCCCCATGCGAGTTTAATTGACAGACAACATGCATTCCTGGCAGTGCCTCTATTCTTTAATCTCTAATTGTGAACTCCACACAATTCTGGAAAGTATTTTGCTGTGATAAATTCTAGAACTTGTTTTGTTCCCACTTCCAAGAGCTTCTATCTGACAAAGCTTTAAGACAGTAAGAAAGCCTTTTTTACTCTTCTTTTGAGAATTATCATGATAACAGAGTGTTTTAGTAAAAGAAAAAAGGACAAATATAGTTCAGGGTTGTTTCATGCACACAAGTTTCTTCCAGAAGCCAATGTTGTCATAGAATAATTTTTTTGGCAGCAACATTTCTCACCTCCTCTCCAATCTCTCCAATACTCTTCAATTGCTGTGGTTTTACATTTCCTCAATAAAATTAAAAAAATCAATTATCCCAGCCATTCATGCTCCAAAAGCATGTTTCCTCATTCATACAGATACATGAACAATATGCCCACTAAACAACTATGTTATGACTAAAGTATCTTCTGATTAAGATGGTGTTGCAGTCAGGCAAATATCAGTATTTCTGGTGCCCCCTATAATAATTGCCTTGTGCTATATTTGTTACTCTAATTACCATTACTGGAACCAGTGCTTATTTTGGGTTTTTTGTAATTTTTCCTAAAGAGTTATCAATTAAATGGCACCAAGAAACTTCTGCTAGCATCTCTTCTAACTAGGGCAATAGTTTTGACAGCTACAGTAAAAAGAGATGTTACTATTTCCTAGAGGTGAGAATAGCAGGGCTATTAAAGACACCATTAACACTGTAAGTACCAAAGTAGATACAACTAAGAGCAGAACATCTCATTTGGAAGTTTGCTGAAATCTACAATCAATTAACTAAAACTTGTTCTTCAAAAAAAAAACACCAGAATTTATGAAATCTCACTCTTGGTAGGTTTATATGCAATTGGGATTTCAGAGGGAAACTTGCACAAAGTTGTCTTTATGAAACTGAAAAGTACTGGTTTTGCCTGAAGACAGTCAGGTAAATACTGAGAGGATTTTCTGCATTCCAGCTTTTTTTCATACAACTCATAAGCCTCAGCCATTCCTTGTCAAATTTGCAAAGAAAAAAGAAATTTTACAGAAAGCCAATCTTCAAGAATACGATAAAAAAATCTCATAATATTTTGCTAATTATGTCAAAAAAAGTTCAAGAACACAATAAGATGTTCAACACAGCAACAAGTATTGTCTCAGAGAAGACGCTTCAATAATTTCATCAGGATTCCAGTCATCTTTGTTTTGATATTTGCAAATGGTTCTGATAAATCATTTCATAATTATGAAGCTGAAAAATGTCTTACCTATTGATGTTCCTGTTGAAGGAGAAGGATTTAAAAATGCATGTTTCTAGTATGTTTCATGTATCCAGGCTATTAAACTTCTTTATCTCTTGCTCTTAATTAAACATTTGTTTGTTATCTCTATCTCCATCTCCATTTCTATCTCTATGTCCTTGGCTACAGGGAAAGAGTAAGAATTGCAGCTTCTTTTAAAATTCTTTACTTTTTCTTTAAATTTTCTTTTTCTAAATCTTTCCTGACATATCCTGCCTTATTTAAAGAACAGAATTCTA
This sequence comes from Thamnophis elegans, assembly GCF_009769535.1. Taxonomy (NCBI): domain Eukaryota; kingdom Metazoa; phylum Chordata; class Lepidosauria; order Squamata; family Natricidae; genus Thamnophis; species Thamnophis elegans. The sequence goes on along the minus strand of NC_045544.1, from coordinate 74,533,629 downwards.
GAAATTTACTGTCAAATTTGATCTTTACAACACATGCTTATGAAGGTATGTTATAAATTGAACAAAAAAAATCTGAGGAACTTTGAAAAAGAGTTACTGATGTTCACCATACTGGAAAACTATTTCCAATGAGTTTTGTCTTTATCAGATTGAGTAACAAATGGAGACAATTCAACAATTCATTGTTATCCTCTTCAGGAGTAGTCAATCAAACAAGGTCACACCAACAGTGAGATGTGTAATAAGAGATCTCAAACAACCCCAAGATAATGTCTAAGGAACCAAAGGGCGGCCTATAAATGTTAATAAACTCTCAAAACTCTCAAACTCTCAAAGAACTGTCTTGTATTGGTGAATGACATTGTTCATGAGATGTAAGAGGAAAGCTATACTCTCCAAAAAGAACATTGCTGTCAATCTACAGACTGTGTGCCAAAGACCGCACAGATAAGTGAGAAGTCTACTAAAATCATGTTCTGAGGATAGATGAAATCACCTTTTAACTTGAATGAAAAATATTCTATTCATTGAAAAACAAAACTGCATTCCAGTGTTAAGAACCTTATTCAATTTGTTAGCCTGCTTTATTGCCTCTCGACCAGGACAGCTTGCCATCATTGTCAGGTGATCTGTCCATGAACTGCATCTTGAGAAAGTAGGTCGTGCAGAAAGATAACAACCAAAAACACACATGAATGATGTAAGAATGGTTCAATCAGAAGTTGATTTTGGACAAAGGTCTGACTTAAATCCTAGAGAAATGTTGTGGGAGGACCCAAAATAAATAGTTAATGCAAGGAAACCTACCAACATCCTTGAGTTGCAATTGTTATGTAAGGAGAAAAGGTCTAAAATTACTCCAAGACTTTGCTTAGGGCTGATCAACAGTCGCTGGAAACATGTAGTTGTGCTTATTGCTGGGCCATGTGTGGGGCACACCAGCAACTGAAAACAATTTTTGACACACAAATTATAGGTTTTGATCATTTTCTGCAATAAAATGAAAAAGTATAATGCTTTTGATTCATTTACTTAACTGTGTTTTTTTATGTTAGGTCATTTTTATGCAGAAATATTGAACATTCAAAAGGGTTTACAAACTTTTAAGCACCACATTAGATCATGTAACAATGTATTAATATTATCAATAAATGATTAACATTAATTTCTGTAGAAAATAGATTATGTTGTTCAACACCTAACTACCACAAGGTGTGATTAAAAGCTTTTATTTTTAATTTTACCATTAATTTTTTTTATAACTTTTATTTTTATCATTTTGGGAAAGGTATTTTGGTCTATATAGTTCATTTATATAATATGGATATAATAAGCATATATTATATCTAATATAGCCTCTTTAGTAGTATAGAATATTAAGTACAGCTAGTCCTTGACTTACAACCATTTGTCTGGTGACCATTCAAAGTTACACCAGCACTGAAAAAAGTAACTTATGGTGGGTTTTCATATTTATAACAATTGTAACATTTGTCATGTGATAAAAATTCAGGTGCTTCACAACTGGTATGTATTTATGGCAGTTGCATTGTGCTGGGTTATGTATTTATCTTTTGTAATCTTCTAGACAACTTCTGACAAGCAAAGTTAATAGGGGAAGCCATTTTCACTTAACAGCTGCAGTGATTTGCTTAACAAATGTGGCAAAATGTCATTAAACGAGGCAAAATTCATTTAACAACTGCATTGCTTACCAATGCAAATTTTGGACTCAATTGTGGTTATAAGTTGAGGACGATCTGTATCATTCAAATTTTAAAATATGGGAACTGAATCTGAGATGTTTTGCATGAGGCCCATATTTTCTCTAAAGAAAAATTACTTTTATAAGACACTTGGAGGAGAGAGATGTATATAAATGGCAATTCTAAACATACAAAACAGTTATCTTTTGACAAAGAAGCACTACTCTGAAGGAGTAAGTCTATGACTTGGAATCCTTCTGAACTCTTAGGTTCTGCTAGACGGACGGTATCCTAATTGCAGCGTTATGTAGTGAAACACTAGCCCTCATTGCTATCTGGCTAAACTTCTGCAAAGGGCTCTATAAAGCCCTTTAAAGACTTAGGCCCTTAAAAGTTACAGTTAATCCAGGATGCACTGTCCTGTGTGCTGATACTCAGTGTGGGGTCATATTACAACTGTGCTTCAGACTCTGCACTAGCTCCCATCTGCCTTCTAGATACAATTTAAAATGATGATTTCGAGCCATGAAGTTGTTGTGGCCTAGCATCTGGGAATCTGCAGGATCAACTACTCAAGGTAAAATAGGCTTGGTGATCATTTTGGGAAATTTTTCTTAAAGTCATTTTGAGGAAGTAAAGGCAACTAAGATTCAAAGCAATCTTCTCAAAAGCAGCCACTGTCCTTTGAAATAACCACCAGAAGAAATTGAATTGACCTCTTTGACTGCATTCAGGAAGATGATGAAAATTCAAATAGTTTCTTAGAACATTTTATCTTGCATTCATTAAAGGCAATCTTTTTAATCATATGATTTCATTTAATTGCTTCTAATTTGTATCATAGATATTTCCAGTGTTGTTTTCTATTATATATGCTGCTAAGAATTTGTTTTGATTGGATTTGTTTTTATAGATAAATAATTTCTATTAAAAAGTGTTGCTCAAAGTATTTAGTAATATCCAACCAATAAAGTTATATCTTCAAGATCCAGCCTGCACATTCTACAATACTTGCATGTCAGACAGCTTATTACTTCTAAATGTTATATCATTTGTAATGTTATTTATATCTTTCATGATAAGATGTAGGACAAGGCTATAATTTTTGTGCATGCACATGAATGAATGCATATAATACCCAAACAGCACACCCAATTTTTCAATATGGATCACAGGGTCATGAAGCTGCTTCAGGGGTCTATGCCAGTGGATTGGTATATAAATTTAATAATTAATTAAAAGGCATTTATAGATCTATGAAAATGACATTCTTCCCACAGACAAAAATATAAGTATCTTCTTCAAGTTGTCATGTAATAGTCTATTTGAAATGTCAGCATGCATTCCAGCAGAAAACATACTAAGCTAAGCTCAGGCAGAATTTAATTTTGGGTCAATTTGTCTTTGAATGTTTTAATTATTGTTCTATGACAGAAAATACAGTGCTCCAATGGTGTCTGAAACAGATCTATACTTATATATTACAGTGCTTACTAAGCAATATACTACTCAGATTTTCCTAATGATTACCAAAAAATCATTTCCATTTTGGATATGTAAGTCATACAGTGTATGAAACATCCCTGCATATATTTTAGTTTATTACTATCCTAAACATTTGAAACCCATTAGTAAATCACAAATACTTCATTTGCTAGAACTGTTGCCAACAAGCATATGATAACATTGCCGACACTGTTGCCAACAAGCATGTGGTGATTTATAGCCAATTATATATTAGATATTTAAGGTAATATGCTATAAATAATACAGAAGTCATTTACTAGTGAATACTGACTTACCTTCAATCTTTTTTAAAGCTGACAGGCAAGTATCCCGGCTTGGAAACTCAAAGGGATTACTACAGGTCCTAATAGTATCACATTCGCATTTTCCATTGATTATATTGCAGCCTGTTATGAGGTTTTCATTGCAAGGCTCAAATCCAAGTAGCTGATCATCCCAGTTTTCATCTAAAAACCAAAATGAAACAACTATAATACTGGTAACTTATTGATTTGTTTTATTTAATTCTTTTTTTTTTGCCAAATACTATACCGAAGCATCTCAATACAAATATTAAACTTATTTTTAAAGCTCCTGTTACAAGATTCTATAACCGCATATCCCCAGTTCACATTATTATCACTGAACCACATTTAAAAAGAAATGTGAACTTGGACTTTTCCAATTAACATCAAAATTTGAAAACCCTAGGTGTCTTATTTAAAGAATGCATTCCTAGCACTTGTAACAGAATAGAAAATACAAAAACCCAAAACATTCTGGGGACTACTATATTGTAAAGTGTAGCAATCAAATAATCTCAACTGAATAAGAAGTTGCTATCATTCCAGATGTTTGATAATCCCGTCTGATAAGAGTCCCTGTGAAAGAGGTCTATATGGTTTAACACAGCTGTTTTCAAGAAACTGCTATCGTTTCAACCAACCTATGATGCAATAAGCCAGCAATCATTTTCTGACATTCTTCCCTCCAGGTAAATTAAGATAGATAATAAATTTGAATGAGCCACCTCAGTTATGGACCATGAAGCAATATTACCTGCTCATTCATTTGAATTACTCATCTAGTGTTGATATAATATTTTTCCAGTGATCCCTCAAATCAGAGCTGAAAAGAAATCTTACATGCAATATGGAGTTACTTTTACAAAAGGCATCTGTACCAGGATTAGAAGCCACCATAATATTCATTAAAACTAGTTACGCTATCTCAACTATACACATACAAGAACATGATATAGAAAAGCAGCCCTAAGTAGCCCATAATCTCTACATCCGATCCTTGTTTAACTGTCACGATTGGGGCTGGCGACTTGGTCATTGAGTAAAGGGGTCACTAAGTGAAAGAGCTACTGTTCATGATCTTACTTTGATGTTCATTACTTTACAGACTTGCAAAGGTCTTAAATGCGAGGACTGATTGCAAAGTTACTTTTTCATTACCATTTTAACTATGAATGGTCATGAAAAAACTATATATGTAAGATTACAGCAATTACAAAGGCAAGCTCCCTACGTGACAATGAGTCAATGACCCTGTCTTAGCCCAACCTATGTTATAGGTCTATGGCGGGAGGGGGGAATAAGAGGGAGCTTTATGTATGACACCAAATGAAAAGCAAAATATAAATCAAATAAGTAGATAAATGGTATAAGTCACATGTACCACAAACCATATACAAAGATGGGCAGGGTTGCAAAACTGAGATGATTTCAATTCAGCAATTTGACTTTGGAAACAGCCCAATTTAATTGTGGTTAAACCAGGTAGGTTTTGATACAATTTGAAAAACAAACTCAGGAGAGAGCTAAAAACTCATAAATTACTAATTCTCATTTGCTACTGTAGGAAACAAACAAAGGTATGTACTTTTTCCCTTCTGTGGATTGGATACAATCTACAGAATCAATACTCTTTTGGAGGATAAGGTGCTTTCCTCTCTTCAGAAGAATAAGTAGAAGGATTGGGAAATTTAAATTAGAATAAAAAAAACAACTCCATAGTTTTGTCTGTGGACTTAAATAGTTGATTCTTCAGAAATAACTACCTGAAGGCATGAAGTCTACGCAAATTCAGACAGTCACATTTTTTAATGCAGAGGAAACCTTTATTTGGGTAGACAGTTGAAAATAAAAATTCAGTAATTCTCTAATGTTTGTTTGTTTGTCTGTTGTATTTATATGCTGCCCTTCTCCCAAAGGACTCAGGGCGGCATACAACATTAAAAAAACACATATTACAAAAGTTAAAAAGGAAATTAGATAGAATATCCAAAAACAAATGGTTCACCGACAAATGCACGATAGACATATGCGCGCCGACAAAACTGCGACGGACAAATGAGCGCCGTCAAAAACGCTAATTGATTTTTGACAATAGCGCGCCGACAAAATCGCGTCATCAATAAACTATAGACAGCCCAGTGAGTGTGCTGGGCCTTTAACATAGTGAGACGCATATACGTACGTTATAAGGTACATTATAATGCAGTCAGCACACACCAGTTGAATAATACGTTTTAGTTATACTGAAGCCGTGGATATTATTAAGTCACAGAAAGAAAAACAACAACTAAATCAAGATGGATCATCTTTTTGTGCTTGTCATCGCGCTTTTGTTGTCGCGAATTTGTCAGCGCGATTTTGATGTCGCGTTTTAATCGGCGCTATTTTGTCAACGCGCATATGTCTATCGCGCAAAACAAACCCATAGGATACTCATATGATATCTGCCAAATCAGCAGGAAACTGCAAAATTATAGCATAATATGTGCATGGGGGTTTGTGCTACCTATCATCAACTCTGATTTTAAAGTGGGCGTGAGAACACTATGGCATAGCTTTGCAAACTCAAACTCTATAGTTAGTTATATGTGAAATTTCTACTGCCTTGCTGAAGCTGATGGACAAGTACACGTTGCATATGCTGTCGTATTCATACAGGTAGTCTCTGATGTACAACAGTTCATTTAGTGACTGTTCAAAGTTATAATGGTACTGAAATATGTGACTTATGACCATGTTTCACAGTTATGACCTTTGCAGAAGCCCCATAATCATGTGATTAAAATTCAGATGCTTGGCAGCTCATTCGGATTTATGACCTTTGCTGTGTCCCAAGATCATGTGACCACCTTATGTGACCTTCTCACAAGCAAAGTCAGATTCATTTAACCAGGTTGTTAACTTATCTACTGCAGAGATTCACTTAACAACTGTGGCAAGAAAAATTGTAAAATGAGGCAAAACTCACTTAACAAATGTCTCACTTAATAGCAGAAATTTTGGGCTCAATTATGGTCATAAGTTGAGAACTATCTGTATAGGTCTGAACTGAGTGATCCCATAAGTCTAATGTAGCACCAGCTTCTTACCAATATAATAAGTGATATGTAATGGAATTCGAAAGAGCCATCCTGTGAACCTAAATTTGCTCTGTCTTTCTTTGGATCTTGCCTTTGTTTCTGGGAAGCCAGAGATTAAAAGCATAACTCATGCTCTAGTTTGCCTGAATATCCAGCTTCTAGGAGGATTGATGCTGCCTTTTAAGTACAGAAGAAGATGGGAGGTGAAGTACTGTCCTCTTAGGGATTCTGGGTGTCCATATCTAGTCTGCAATGTAGGCAAATTACATATATTTTTTATTATTAGTTTTATTTATTATTACATTTGCTTCCTGACCATCTTGCTTCAAAGCAGTAGATATATGTAAATCTACCACAATTTCAAAGTGATTGTAACAACATTTTGCATCTTCTGCATTGATCTAGAACTGCCTGAATTGTACATTTTTACTAACTTTCTAGCTGTAAAATCTGCTGAAAATTGTGTTTTCTCTTTTTACCCATAATATTGCCCCTTTTCCATACAAATTTCTAGAGCTGCAGATTAGGTCTTCCTACTGTGTCAGTTGCTTCAAGACAGAGAGTTCATCAGGTAATTCCAAATCTAAAATGATATGGCCTGCAAATGCCTTTTTCTTTTCCAGTCTCAGACATTTAATGTTAACTGCTCTCACCTAGATTCTCACTAAACTTCAAAATTAAAAGACAGGGCTTCCTTCCTCCTTAGCAAATGACAGTTCTGGCAGTTGGAGCATCCCTTTGGTCATGTGATCACCATTTGGGTGCTTGGCAATGTCCCCAACAACGAAATTTAATTGGAAGCCAGCAGGGAAGGTAGCAAATGATGATCATGTGACTGCAGGGCACTGCAACCATTTTATAGTATGATCTGGTTGCCAAGCACGCAAAATATTAATCATATGGCCACATATGACAACTGCTCAAGGTTCAAGGACAGATTGTATTGTAACATTCTTTAAATAAACAGGACAGATTTAAGAAACAAAGTCAATGTTTGAACGAGTGCTAAAAGAATAATGAATGGACTCTATTCTACATTCACGAAATTCCAATTTCCAATACTTTCGCCAGTTCTGCAACTGCAGAACTGATGTCTTATAGATACTCGGGTATCGTTTTCAATGCTTCATGTAGTTGACATTCTCATTATCAGGCCCCCCCAAGTAAAAACTGAGAAAGCTTTGTCAGGAATAATAAAATTTTGGCATACAATATAGGTCAACATATCCTCCAATTCTTGGTTTTAAAAAAAACCAAACAAGTTAGTTCCTTACTCTTCATAAGTAGTAGAGTTATGAAAATTTCTACCTCTTTATAATATAAAATTATTTCAAATCAAACTCCACGGAATTATTTTAGGTATACCTAATGGTACTCCTACCCCCTTTCTTTATGCTAAAATTGGTAGACGCATAATTAAAGCTAGAACAATTGTAAGGACATTTAATTATAGGGCTAGACTTCTCTCACTGCCTATTGCCTTCTGGAGCAAATGAATTTTTTCACTCCTTCCTGCACTAATTCATTTACATTTTTATCCAATCATTTTAGGTTTCTCCAGAATTCTTTTTAAATTCAAGTAATGCTAATAATAATTTATTATTTAAAAAAAGGATGCTCAAATTGTTTAAATTATCACACAAAATTAAGTGCTTATTGATATGCACTTAATAAAACCAAAATCAAATGCTATCATTATCTCAAATTTGTTACAGTGCCATTCTTTCGAGAGACATTTACAAGACTATAATCCAGTAAATTGCATCAACAAATAGAGAGGGGCAATTTCTCAATATCCTATATGAGCTTCCAATATATATTCTACTTTCCTTATTCCAAAGATTTTACACATTATTTATTGTACTGCCCTATTTCCACATCAGAACGTAGAAAATTCTGGAGCTCCTCTTGATACAAAAATCATTTTGACATGATTCATGTTAAACTGAATATCTAATGAATTTAGATAAGGAAATAATACCATGAAAATTAGCAAGTTTTATATGGGCTGCTGTTAAATATAGAGAATATTTTATCAAAGGTTCCTAATATTTTTCTTCTACAATACTGTTTTAATATTTTTTACAGATTTTTGAACATATTAGTGCAGAGTTCCCCAACCTTTCTGGCAGAGGGGGTGGAGAGAAGCGATGCTTCAGCACAAACAACCGGCAAGAATGCGCAGCTCCATTTGTGTGAGTGGTGAGCTCACACACACACCAACCGTTTATGCAAATGGAGTGTGCATGAATGTGCTTGTCTGCTACTCACACAAGTGGGAATACATGTGTGCCCGCCATTTCTGCGGCCCGGTTGAAAACACCTCACGACCCATTAGTGGGCCTGGGTCAAGAAGTTGGGTACCCCTGTTTTAGTGTATTTTATTAATGTTTGTTCACTTCTGTGCAGGTTCTATATTTGTTAAGACCAGTGGTGAAAACAATAATTGATTAATTGATTGACTTAGCAAGTGCTTAAAAAACCAGATTAATTGTCCATAAACATTCTGAATATCCCAATTCAGATATAACCCCTTTTGATAAAATCCTGTTTCCAAAGAACCATGACCAGATGAATGTGGATGAAATACCAACACAAACCATTCAGTGCACTGAATAGTAGGCTTGTTTTGCAGTTGTTTTGATCTTGTCCAAAGTGATATAGAGGGAAGCATCAAAGTGGCCAAGAATATTGGCAGCTGCTGGACATCTAGGAGAGAAGGTATGCGATTCAGGGGCAAGTGGGCTACTAGAGTATGCTAGATGAAGAGACTGTAGCTGAATTGAGAAAGGAGAAGGAAAATAAGTTAGAAGAGTTTGTGGGATATACTGTGCTAAGAACTGCTTATGGGAAGATGGGAGAAGGTGGGTGATATGGTGATATACACAAACACTGCCTGGCTCAGCATTAACGTTATTGAATGATAACAAGTCTGCACTGCTGGTTTCATTTTTCTTAAATTGTTGCTAACCCAAAATGTTTTGTTGTTGTTTGATTGAGGACTTCACAATTCAGGAATTAAGCTGAATCAGGCGAATATTCCTAATTAAAGATTTTCTATAACTATATTTTCACACTGAAACTTTTGCAATATTTAAAATGAAGCCTTGTGTCTGTAATAAAATAACAAATGTGATGAAAATTAAATTGAACTGAATATATATGGTATTAATTAAAATTAGATTTACGTTTGTTTTTCCAGATAGCTATCTCTAGGAAAAATAGTGTTTAGGCATCCTAAAATAGGCATATATCTTCCTCCCAGTGAAAGATCTTGAATTATAAATATATAACAATAAATTTTAAGCAAAACTTCAGTGTTTTGTGAAACTATATTTCCCAGTATAATACTTTGCAATGAACTCTATTACGTAAACGGAATGGAACTATAATTCTCACTTAACAGTAATTAGGACCAGAATTTCTATTGGTCAATATCGCTATCGATTCAGTGATAAAGGACAACATGAGGGTGAAGGGTTGTTCTCCAAGCTTGTGGGTTTGGTTTCCAAACATTTCGTTACCAGGCTAGGTAGTATCTTCAGCGGAGTTTAGTAGATCTTGGCAACACCACCGTGACTATACTGCTTAGCAACAGCAATTGTGGCAATCCCAAATTATCAATGTTATGCAAATCACTCGAGATCATTAAGTGAAAACTTCATGTAACTGTGACTTCTGACTTCCTATTAGCCTCCTCATTGACTTTGCCTGTGGGTATCTGGCAGAGAACATAACAAATTACAATCATATGACTGTAGCAATAAAAAGTAATTGGAACTTTGAGAACCTATTGTAAATACTTTTAGCACTGTCACAAATTCATAGGATTGTATAGGACTGTACTTTGAGCCACTTTGAAAATTGATTTCACTTCAACTATTTCTGTCTGCTGCATTTTTTCTATTGGCATCCACAAGTAAGTAGATAAAATAATACTTTAAAAACTAAGTGCAAATCAAGCATGTTAAATCAAATTTCAAGCCATTTGGGTTAATGATTTCCCCCCCAGAAAACTCATATCACTAGCTATATTTAAAAATTATTAAATTACATAGTAGGTTTAGCTTTTATTAGGTGGATATTTTTTAAGACAGAAAAATGACACTGGTCTTTTATCTGCTAATAGCAAGACAGGTAGGCTAAAAGAAAAAAAATCAGTTAAGCTTGTATCACTGGCTCTGTATCTTAATATGAAAAGATGAAATATGTTCAGCGATCTAATAGTGATTCTTGGAGCACTGAAGGGTCTTACGATAAAATAATGGCTATTACTATACTCTAATATTAGTCAATATGAGTAGTATTAAATTAATATCAATAAACAGTTTCAGAGAGAGAGCCGAGGTGGCGCAGTGGTTAAATGCAGCACTGCAGGCTACTTCAGCTGACTGCAGTTCTGCAGTTCGGCTGTTCAAATCTCACCGGCTCAGGGTTGACTCAGCCTTCCATCCTTCTGAGGTGGGTAAAATGAGGACCCGGATTGTTGTTGGGGGCAATATGCTGACTCTGTAAACCGCTTAGAGAGGGTTGAAAGCCCTATGAAGCGGTATATAAGTCTAACTGCTATTGCTATTGTTACAGAAATTTTTAAAAATCAAGTAAATTGCTTTTTTCACAAGAATTACAGGAATGCAAAATTTTAACAAATGCATTCAAACAGAATCTTAAGTCAACTTTAAAGATCTTTTTCAAGGCCATGCAACTACAAATCAGTCACAATATCATGTTCTCATTAAGATTTCTTTTTAAGAAGGTACATTTAGCTATAATTATATAATAAGCTGTGGTGGTGCAGTGGTTAGAATGCAGTATTGCAGGCTAATTCTGCTGACTGCAGTTCGGTAATTTGAGTCTTACTGGTTCAAGGTTGACTCAGCCTTCCATCCTTCAAAGGGTGATAAAATGAGGAGCCAGATTGTTGGGAGCAATATGCTGACACTATAAACCGCTTAGAGACGGCTGTAAAGCACTGTGAAGTGGTATATAAGTCTAATTGCTATTGCTATGTACATGGAACATGCCTTAACACTGTCTCATCAATTCTAGCAATAATAGATAGATGAATTAAACTTATTATAAATGTAGAGAACTTTAAACTAAAGCAAGAGCTACACATACAAATTATATAAAATCATTAAAGATAAATCAGCAGTTAATTCTGATAATGATCACTATATTAGTGTGAGAATCAAATCACACTAGAAAGGATTTTCGCATTCTGTGTTTGCAGTGTGACAGTTAATAAATAATGGCATGAATCAACATCTGCCAATGTCATTTCTGAACCAGTTACTGAAAAATGTTATGGTACTTAGGCTTAAGACAATGTCTTTTGTACCCAAAATCAAGTTTGGGAGAATCAGCATTAATTTATTAAACTTATCTAAAATGGAAAATAAATTATTGGTGTTTTAGTACCAACATTCAAGAATCTTGATGACTGGCCCAGACAAACCCTTATTGGTTGTTAGTCGGATATTCTCTTTAAAGTATTTTTTGTGTCTATGTGCTCAATAGGAAGGATAAGCTGCTTCTGCTTAATTCCCACTGAAATTAATGGGACTTTTGTCAATTGGAAATTATTCAGATATTTAAATTTAGTAGCTGGAGCAGTGGAGTTGTGCAGTGAGCCAGAGCAAACAGTTACAGTTGATTGGTTGGAGAGTGACGGCTCCTGCATTAGGCAATCTGTGCTGTGATTGGTTGCTGAATGTATGGAGGGGGAGTTTCCCTTCCTCCCACCCGCCTTTTTCTTCTATGTGCCTTGTATGCTCTGTGATTTAACTCATGATGCTCCTGTTTGCTGTAAATATAGATGTAAAATATATTTATTTGTATAAAACTACAAGTTCATCCCAGCGTCTCTGACTTCATTTGGACACCTGCTGCAAAATTAAGGACACTGAAAAACAATATTGAATCCAGATTGTATTTACATGCTTGGAATTGGAATCAGAAAAGGAACAGAAGTCTTTCGAACATTGTTATAACATGGATTGAAATGGAACCACCGAAAAGTGTCATGAAGAGAGAATACAATTATGACTGCAACTGAAGCATCTCACTGTTTATCAGAAAATGGAATAAATCTATATGGAACATTAATTCATTTGAAAGTGGCATATAAAGTTTTGGAAATCATCCTTCCAATCCAAAGATTTTAAATGTTAAAAGGTTTCATGGCACTAAAGGTTCACTGAATTTAGTAATACAATCAATTGTGTAATGGAAACATGCAAAATAATACTGAAACAACATTACTGGATTTTGTAAACAGCAAAAAGCATGCTGAGAGATTGTTCTTGGCTCTTCAAAATTGCAAATTGCCGGATGTTGCCAGATCTTGGACATGCATGCACTGGAAATTACTAGCACCTTAGGAATCCTGGTAACTGGCAGGAAGAAGCTTGTTTGTAATGTTAGCAGCTTTCTTCCCAAGTAAGTATATATCATTAACCAAGATTTGTAAATAGCCATTTGCCTCTTCACCTGTGTAAAGTATGAATCCTCTCTGCATAGCCATGCACAGAATCTCTGTAAATCAAGTGAATGCTGATTCATTTTGCCACATAAAGCAAGGCATCAGATTGACTAGGAAACACCCATCATAAAAAAAAAAAAAAACCTGGGTGGCTTTTTCCCACCTAGAAAAGAACACCAGGATCCTGAACTTAATAGGCTGAAAGAACAATACACAGAATGACAACAGCCCCGCTGAATTAGGCTCATCCAAAATTTCATTTCTAACAATGACTAACCAGATGTCTTTGGAGTGGTTGCAGGCAGAAAATGAAGTCACAGTTCTTCACCATTGTTTCTTACAGTATTTGTAGGTACAGTATTGTAGGAGAGCAATACCTTTGTCTTGAAGAGGCAAAGAAAATTCTTAACTATTTTATTTATGCTATGCATGAGTTCATATACAGGTGAAACTCAAAAAATTAGAATATCGTGCAACTTAAAAGGTGAAACGAATATATGAGATAGACTCATTACATGCAAAGCAAGATAGTTCAAGTTGTGATTTGTCATAATTGTGATGATTATGGCTTACAGCTCATAAAAACCACAGATCCACAATCTCAGAAAATTAGAATATTGTGAAAAGGTGCAATATTCTAGGCTCAAAGTGTCCCACTCTAATCAGCTAATTAAGCCATAACACCTGCAAAGGGTTCCTGAGCCTTTAAATGGTCTCTCTGTCTGGTTCAGTAGGAATCACAATCATGGGAAAGACTGCTGACCTGACAGTTGTGCAGAAAACCATCATTGACACCCTCCATAAGGAGAGAACGCCTCAAAAGTAATTGCAAAAGAAGTTGGATATTCCCAAAGTGCTGTATCAAAGCACATTAATAGAAAGTTATGTGGAAGGGAAAAGTGTAGATGAAAAAGGTGCACAAGCAGCAGGGATGACCGCAGCCTGGAGAAGATTGTCAGGAAAAGGGCATTCAAAAGTGTTGGGGACTTTCACAAGGAGTGGACTGAGGCTGGAGTCAGTGCATCAAGAGCCACCACACACAGATGGATCCTAGACATGGGCTTCAAATGTCGTATTCCTCTTGTCAAGCCACTCCTGAACAACAAACAACGTCAGAAGCGTCTTACCTGGGCTAAAAAAAAACAGACCTGGTCTGTTGCTCAGTGGTCCAAAGTCCTCTTTTCTGATGAGAGCAACTTTTGCATCTCATTTGGAAACCAAGGACCCAGAGTATGGAGGAAGAATGGAGAGGCACACACTGCAAGATGCTTGAAGTCCAGTGTGAAGTTTCCACAGTCTGTGTTGATTTGGGGAGCCATGTCAACTACTGGTGTTGGTCCACTGTGCTTCATTAAGTCCAGGGTCAACACAGCAATCTACCAGGAGATTTTGGAGCACTTCATGCTTTCTTCCACAGATGAGCTTTATGGGGATGCTGACTTCATTTTCCAGCAGGACCTGGCACTTGCGCACACTGCCAAAAGCACCAAAACCTGGTTCAATGACCGTGGGATTACTGTGCTTGATTGACCAGCAAACTTGCCTGACCTGAACCCCATAGAGAATCTATGGGGCATTGCCAAGAGAAAGATGAGAGACGTGAGACCGAACAATGCAGAAGAGCTGAAGGCTGCTATTGAAGTATCCTAGTCTTCCATAACACCTCAGCAGTGCCACAGGCTGATAGCTTCCATGCCACACCACATTGAGGCAGTAATTGCTGCAAAAGGGGCCCAAACCAAGTACTGACTACAGATGCGTGCTTATAGTTTTCAGAGGTCCAATATTGTTCTATGTACAATCCTTGTTTTATTGACTGCATGTAATATTCTAATTTTCTGAGATTGTAGATTTGGGGTTTTCATGAGCTGTATGCCATAATCATCACAATTATGACAAATCACGGCTTGAACTATCTTGCTTTACATGTAATGAGTCTATCTCATATATTAATTTCACCTTTTAAGTTGCATTACTGAAATAAATGAACTTTTGTACGATATCTAATTTTTCGAGTTTCATCTGTATGTTAAATGTAACCCCGCAATCATTTTCTGTTATAATAAGAGCAACCAATTTTTCTTAGTTCACAGCACCCTTAGTATTACAAAGTTATGATACGTCAAAAGGACACCACAAAAATTTTACCCTGGACTGTCACAGAACATAGTTTGGGAATCAAACTAAACGAAGGAGGGAGGTTCCTTATAAGGAAGGTGTCTAAACCTCTGAATATTTACGTATCTTTTTTTCTTTTTCCAGCTCCATTGCAACCTGCCAAGTGTAGCAATCAAAACTATATATAATACTCCAGATGCCAACAGTATAACTTTGCATGAGGACATTACAATGTTGGCAATTTTATTTTCAGCTCTTTTCCTAATGATCCCTGCATGCAATTTGCTTTCTTCACAGCTGCCACACACTGAATTGATGTCTTCACTAAACTAGCCACTTCAACCCTAAAAAGATTAGATTTGAACAGTTCAGACTTCAAATATCTGTCTGTCTGTCTTTCTGTCTATCTATGAAGTTATCCATAAACGTGCTATTTTACTGCTTGCATCCAAATCAAGATAATTTTCTCACAATTAACAAGCATTGGATGTAACAAAAACCTTTATGGGGCTGATTCCAGCTCTCCCTTTAGAAAACTGATTATTTGTTTCTATACAGTGCTGCCTGAATTTTTAACTGGTTATCAACAAGTTTTTTTTTGTGTTATTACTAAAGTTACTGAAGAGTCTGTAGTGAGGAATTTACCAAGGCCTTTTTGAAAATCCAACTCTGCAATGTAGATAATCCTAAAAAACTATTAAGAGTTTGGCGAGGCAAGATTTTCCTTTGCAGAACCCATGCAGATTGTCCTGCAGCAAGGTGTGTTCCTTTATGTGCTATGTTATTTCTTCTCCTTTTGGTTTACTATTTTATGTTCTTTATTTGTTATATTTGGATACCATTCCTCTCAATTGCAGAGTGACTCTGGGTAATGTACTAATAGCAGCATAAATACCTAAAAACTATATAAAAATATGAAAAAAGCAATTAGATAAAAAACAAAAATAAGTTAAAATGTGAGGGTAAGGCCATCAAAAAGCCAACTATCCTTTGCTCCTCAGTAAGGCCTGTGAGTTGCCATGTCTTCAAACTCCTTCAAAAGGCCCAGGAGAGTTGGGGCCTGCCTTATATCTGGAGGGAAGGTATTCACAAGTGTGGGACCAGTGGTAGAGAAAGCTTTCTTCCTGGACCCTACTAGTTGAAATTATTTAACTGATAGGGTCTATAACATAAATTCCCTGCTTGACCATCTATGGGCTGATGTGATAAGGCTGAGATGGTTTCTCAGGTAATCTGGCCCCATGCCTATAGAACTTTAAAGGTAATAACTAATGACTGAACTGGACCCAAAAGGAAACTGGGCACAGCATAGGTCATGTAGTAAAGGTATTACATGTACCATCCTTGAGGCACTCATAATTTCTTAGGCAACTGCTTCTGGATACTCTTCAATGGTAACTCTATGTAGAGCACATTGCAATTGTTCATTGGGAGATGACTAGGTCATGAGTGAACAAGGTATTTATTTTACTGATGTTTTTTTTACCATTCCAGTGAAAAGTATTCTGACTATTTTACTGTCAAATATACAAAACCGAAAAGCCTAAAAACAAAATAAACATTAAGTGCTGCTACTCCATCATACTTGGGAATAATTTAACCCATTAAAATAGCCAGGATTTCAGGGCTCTATGGAAATGTAGTAGGGTAGTCCTTATATCCAGGAGGCTATTCCAAAGAATCACCATCTTGGAGAACATGAGGGTCCCTGAAGCTGATATTCCTTCAATAGCAGTGTTTTTATTATATCCTCTGTTCCCAATTTCAGGGGATGACTAAATTTTCCTCAGAGCAGATGGTCTTGGAGATGCCATGCAGGTTTTTAATATAACAACTAGCAGTTTGAATTCAACCTAGAAGATGTTAATAAGCAAATACATCTTCTACAGTACATATATCATACAGTCAAACTTATATGACACTTCACTCCCAACAGTTTCATATGGAATAGTCCTGAGAAAGGGCAAAACCTTTCTATTTTGAGTAGAATCAATATTCGGAAAGCAGAAGCGCTGCAGAAGTGTCATCTATTCCTAATCCTTTCAGCCAAGTCCAGAAATATACCATGGTCAATGAAACTGAAAACAGCTGAAAGGATAGCAGCTCCAAGAAAGTCTTATTCCCTTGCCCCACTTTGGCCACATGTTACCTACATGGGTTGCCAATGCCTCGATTCTATTAAGCTGACTGACCATATTGGCTACCTTTCTGTCTTGATTTGACTGACAAATTATATATATTTTACTAAGCGGCCAACAATTTCACATTTAAATTATTGAGAATTCTGCAGTGGATACATCAGAGCACCTCATGATATTACTGTATTCAAGATAAAACTTCTTTCTGTGTTAACTGGGTTAATTTTATTTAGTTGAAATTTATCTCATGAAAAAGTTAATATAAGCTCAAGCATTTCTCCCATATGTTCCATGGTTGGGACAGAAGCAAAAAAATCTAATTTTCTCTGCTGAGAATCCACTGTTCTCTTTGAGCATCCTATTCACTCCTTTGTCATCATGTCTCAACAATTTATATTTAAAATGTTCTTATTGTTCTATTTTGTGTTTTTTGCCCTTCGCTTTTGCATATCTTTGGCTTCTCTGCTCCAACTTTCGTTATATTACCACTTCATTTTTTTAAAATAAAAAGCATTCTAAATCACAACAATTATATGTAAAACTAAGCATAATTTGTCTAGGCAATCTCATTTCCTATTTTACTCTTCAAATAGTTTATCTTTAATACTGCTATCACTGCAGATCAGAGAACTGGCCTCATTCTATAAAAGAATGCAACCCTCCTTTCATGAAGCTAAAACAAGTTCCACTGATGTAGTCATGCAGTATTATACTATTCATAATCAGTTTAATTGACTATGAATAGTAAAAGAGTGAATTAATCGTACAAATTAGTATATGAAGTCTAACAGCTCTTTATGTCATATCTGTCCTATATAAATGATTATAGAAAGAGAAATTATATTCTTCAGACCACTGTATCATAGTTGGAGCAGTCTTCTAACATAACTTGCTTTAAAATTATATAAGTACACAATATTCATATCCATCCTTCTTTGAGTCCACAACTTTATCATACAACTCAAGTAAACATAGGGAGAGACAAAAATTAGACTGCTAAAAAAAGTGTCCAAAAGGAGAGCACAATCATACAAAATGCTTGCATCTACCCCTGTTCCTCTTTTAACTGCTTTATTCAAATTGTTATAATATAAACTAATATTGCATTCATGGGACTAACTCTTGTTTTAAACAATTTCTGCTATCTAGCACCTTTCATGGAACACGATATACAGTGGATGTGTCACAATTAAAAAAAAAAGTATAGATGTTTTGGTATAGATGATAAAGTTTATTGTTCAAGAAGAAAACCTTTCAAATTTAATTTGAAAAATGAAGTTTTAAGTACAGTAAGTTGCTTTCTACATATGATAATCTTCAATAAAATTGTAGTTTCATGGCACAAAATATGAATACGTACTTTGAGAGCCTTATTTGTATCCTATTTTTGAAATGATTCTATTGCAATATGGAAGAAATGGGAACATAGGGAGTTCATTAAACTCCATATAACCATATTGAAAATTAAATATAAAAAGCAGCTACAAGCAAATACAAGCAAAGAGAATGGAAAAACTAAGCCTGAACATTCAATACAGAGCCTGAAAGTGTTCTAAATATTGCAAGCAGTATTCACACAAAAGATGCAGAGAGCTTAAGCCAGAATGGTTTCATAGCAAACAGATTTGCCTGAACAGGCTGCCTCATAATCCTGCCAGGTTTTTTTTTAAATAAATGTTGCTTTATCTACAGTTTTTGCTTAAAGAGAGCCATATCAGCAGTCATCTGTAATAGAACACATTACCAATTGCAGAATGTTTAATGACTTTAGCAATATTTTAAGTCTACAGAATTTTGATAATTTACATTTATGTATATCTTTAGAAATAACTAAGTATGGTAACGCAAACAAAATTTTGGGAGTTCAGCACAAAATAAATAAATCTA
This sequence comes from Thamnophis elegans, assembly GCF_009769535.1. Taxonomy (NCBI): domain Eukaryota; kingdom Metazoa; phylum Chordata; class Lepidosauria; order Squamata; family Natricidae; genus Thamnophis; species Thamnophis elegans. The sequence continues at coordinate 74,514,405 of NC_045544.1, read as the reverse complement.
ATTCTATTATAAGGATAAAGATATAACCAAGACTTTCATCAACTTTACAGATCTCAAATTTTCCCTAGAAATGTTAATTATAATAGTGGTTTAGGAATCACTGGTTTTCACCACTTAAGTTTCCAAGGTTTTGGCTTCCTTGAAAAAGCCATCTGAAATGACATCTGTTTGCCTCTCTCAAAGAAAAAAGAAGAAGAAAATCAAACAGATCAAACATCTAAATTATCTTTTCACCCACAAAAAGAAAGTACAGCTCTTTAGACATCTGAACATAACAGTGACCCATTCATTAAAGTGAAGGGTAAGTATGAGAAAATCATCCATAGTTGCTTTGTCTTTAAATGGAAATTAATTGGAGACTGCAGAATTTAGGCACAATGTTAATTCAGTGCAATGATCTCTAACAGCTATCACATCAAGGTAACTCTAACTGCATTTACTTTTAGGAGATCATTTTTCAATATCCAAGTTTGAATACACTTTATATTATTCAGATATATGCCTTATTCCTCAGCCTTAGGAATGGTGCAACATATACCAATACTTTTAGCAAAAGGAACAGGAATCAGTTTACGACATAAAATTATAACTGAATCCTGACTATACCCAATTAAAAGTGAAGCAAAAGAAGAATATGTGGACTGTCTTCTTTGATAACAGCCAATTTCCAGGTTAAAGACTGGAACTTAAGTTTTCCTAAGTGAAATGTGAATGTGAATATAATGATGCATCCTGGAAACCAGCTGATACATTGCTCAAATAATAACAATGAATACTCATATGGTGATTTTAAAAAATGCACCCACGACTTACTTTTTTTTAATGCAATGAAGGCTCTCTACAAGTTTCCAGAAGATATGGTGTGTATGTGTTTTTCTAACCTTCATTTTTGAATTATGGGAATGTACCAAGTTATACAAAAAAGGATTGGTTACAGAACAAGTACCTTATGACTTCAATGATTGGGAGGAAAATCTAAACAGTATCTTAGGATATTTGAGGCAGATTCTGAGTATTTTTATGGAAGTTGTGGCAAATTATTTCACTGTTCTGTTGATACATGTTTCACTGAGAAACACTATTTGGTTGTTTAATCTTGAGGTTTTTTTCCTCCAAATAGCCACACTCAACATCCTTCTTCTAAGGGAATATAATCTTGTCTGCATTATTTTAAGATTATTTTTTATCGCTAGTAATAAACTGTTTCCACAAAAGGTATATTTGTTCAATAATTTAGCAAATTAAATTATAGATGCCTATACTGAACACCTTTCCTTTGGTATTTGATAACACATACAAAATAACAATAAGCTGCCAGAATCTGACCCAACTTCCATCTGTGCTTATCCTACTATTGGCAGAAGGATGCTATTTCATATTTATATAAAATATGCAAAGCTAATGTAGCATAAATCATCACTCTTTAATTAAGCTACAAGCATAATAAATACCTTCAATTATGTCCAGCATTCTTGTCTCAAAAATCCTGTTTTCACTAGATTTGAGGCAAGTATACATATTTGTCTTAAACAGTAACTTATTGGCTGAATAAAGAAACATAGTTTAATGTCAGATTGTCACGAAATCTTTCAAAGGTTTTTTTTTTTAAAGTTCTACATACTGACCAGTAGGGGTCATTTCAGCACAAAAATTATAACAGAATAAGCTGACTCAAAGAGGAAGCTTTGTGGAAACACAAGACTTATTCTTTTGAGGTAAACAGGCTTTTTATCCATACATGATATTCATGACAAGAGTGTTCTCAATTTTGAAAGATGTTTAATTAATAGATGAAAAGCAAGTAATTCATCCAATGACTTTAATGTAATTGTTGGAACTATCAACAGACTTCAAAACTAACATTCTTATCTGCAAGCTCAATCATATACAGTAGACATATTGCAAAATCCAAAGTTAGCTATAATTATCAAGAGCTTAGCCAAAGTCTTCATTTAAAGCTTTGAAGATGAAACTACAGATGTGTAGGTAAGCTATTTATCTGGAAATAGTTTGGCTAATTTCTGCAGGTTGTATTCTTGGAGAAGTTGTGACAGGAAAAGCTGGGATAAAAATTACATTTCTGTCACTGTCTGAAGTGTCTTTTCTAGAGATTTCCTGTGCTATTTGCTGCAGGGGAATGCCAGATATAAGTAACAGCTGAAGTCCGGCAATCAAATACATTACTTTTAAACAATTATTAAAACTGTCAAAAGCCTCTGAACTAAAATGAAGTAGAGTGTTGAAGTGTTATGGCAAAATTTGCTCTAGCATAAACATTCTCTATAGTTACTCATAAACATGTACTTTCCATAACAGCCAATTCATTCAGCTCAATAAGCTTATAAATCCTTTAAGTTTAAAACTTCCATGCAAAGGAATCACAATCTCAAGCAAGTTATTAAAAATCTGATAGCGCTCATCTTGCCAATTAAACTACACTGAAACACACCTGTGGTAGAAAAAAAGGCATCTCGGGTACAAAACTAAGGTTAAAATAAGATGTAGTAGCTGCCCCAAAGGATAAATCTGGAAATTTTTAGGGATAAAAGAGAATTAAGAATTCTTTAAACTATGCATGGCTGGGAGTGTTTAGATGACTTTCCTGCCATTTTTTTTCCAGAGGAATTTTTGAGCTCTCTGCAGCCCTCTTGTGGATCGTTCTTATGGAAGGGAAGTAAAAAGGAATTTTCCATGAAAGATTCTGATTGTCATAAACACTATATCCCCTTAGACTTCCGAATGAAGTTATAATGGAGAGAGAGAATACTCACATGCAATTTGGGAAGGCACTATGCAAAATATTTAAATGTTTCCAATTATATTAATTATATAGAATACTTATGAAAAATGTGTGCGTGAGAGAGAGCTATATAACACATCTTTTTTTTTTTAAGAAATGAAAACAAGACAAGTTGGTTCTTTTCCTCATCCCAGTAAACAAGTATGCAATTGGGCAATTGCTCTTTTCAACCTTCTTGGGAGCAGAACACCAAAATAATTTGAATAAAGAGAGCTTATTTGTGTTCAGTAACGTTTTGATAAAACATTTATTAAGAAAGATTAAAAAGGAACGGCACCCTTCAGCACTATAACTAGGTAAAAGTTGAGTTCCACAAAGACACAGGATCAATAACCAACTGCTTCATATATATGGATTGAAAAGTCAGTCGATTACAGCCATCTACATTCAGGTAAGCCTGTTCCTGATTTCGGTGGTAAAAGCCAGCAGGAAAATAGCGAAGTCAGAGGAACGAAATGATGTCCAAATTAACATTTCTGTACTAATACAACAAAAACCCGCTTTATTTTTGCGGTCCAATTAAAATCCATCTTGAAACTTAACACCGATGAAAACAGCAAGAAAAAGGCGCGGGGGAGGGAGGAGGAGGGGGTGGCGGCGTAAAAGAGGAAACAGGAGAACCAAACACCCTCCAGTGCTTGGAAACATGGGCGCACCACTATCGGCGTCCTTCCCCTCTCCCCTTTATTCTTTTTTTTAAATAGTGAAGACTGACTATCTATCTATCTATCATCTATCTATCTATCATCTATCTATCTATCTATCTATCTATCTATCTATCTATCTATCTATCTATCTATCTATCTATCTATCTATCATCTATCTATCTATCTATCTAATATATATATGCATATATACATACATGCATGCATGCATACACACACATACACATACAGGAACATGAGATAGACAAATGGAAAATATTTCTTGGGAGGGAGAGAAGAGATGGAACCTACGAACACGCCAGGTTCGAAGAAGCTATCACCTTTCCTTGAATTTCGCGAGCGGGTTTCAAGGTAGTTATAGCTGCATTACACCCCGATTGTGCGTCGGAAAATGGAGAGGCTGGAAAGGAAACCGCGAAGCGCCACTATTGGATGGGGGGGGGGGTGTTTGCTGGGGAGGGTGATATAAGCGTAAAGCTTACAGGGTCCTTTTTCTCTCTCGGGACACAGCCCCGCAACCCTAGCAAGCCACGCGCTGCTTCGGGCTCCTGGGTCCGCGCGCGGGGGGCGGAGCAGCTATCCGCCCCGGGGACAGGAGCAAGACCACGATCTTCCGCGTTTTACCTTCGCAGACGCCCGCTTCGTACTCGGTGAGAGAATCGCCGTTGAGCGGCGGACGGATCACACAGCGAAGTCCGCGGTCGCAGGCGCCGTGCAGCCCGAAGAAACCGCCGCAGCTCTCGTTGCGCTGCCGGGCGCAGATGAAGCAGCAGCCGCAGATGTCCAGGACGACGCCGCCGGGGCAGTTCTTGGGCTCCTCGCACCTGGACTCGTCGCAAGGAAGGCAGACGAAAGCCCGGGTCCCGGGCGTCCCCGGGAGCACCAGCAGCGCCAAGAGCAGCAGCCACCCCTCGGCCAAGGGCCAGTCGCCGCCGACACCCCGACGCCTCCGCCCCGCGGCGTCCGTGGCCAGGGACATCGCGGCCAGGGCCGAGGCAGCCCTCGCAAGTCCACTCGAACTCCCCGAACCCGGCGTGGAGCAACCCAGCCGCGCTGCGGCGACGGCGACGGAGCTCTGCCTCCTCCGGCTGCTCCAGAAAAGTTTCCTGTTGCCGACCAGCAGCTCCGCGGTCCAGCTGAAGTTCTCCTCGAGGCAGGCGGGCAAAGAAACTCGCTCGTCCGGCTGGTCCTCTCCCTTCGGACTCTTGGGAACCTCCGGGCGCTTCTGCGCAGCGACTACGCAGCTAGTATAACGGGCGCCGGAGCGAGAGCAAAGCGAACACCAGCAGTTCCGCCGACAACTCGCCGCTCGACTCCGGACTCTTCGCCTTCTCCGACTTCTCCCAGCTCCCAACGTTTTACTCCCGCCCTCCACTGCTTCACGGTCATTGGATGGCGACTCGACCGGCTCGGCCCCCGACCGCTTTCCCGAACGCTCATTGGGTGCTCTCCGCCGCCTTGGCCCGCCCCTTCGCTCACCCTTTACTTTCTCCGAGAGGCGCCGCAGTTCGGGCCCTACGGCGCTGGCTTCCCTCTCACCTCGCGCTTTGCCCCTCCCCTGCCCGTGGCTTTGAGGTTTGCGAGACGGGCAGGGAGACCCGGGGAGCGGCCCCGCGGAGGTCAAGCGGGATGCCCAGCCAGTCCGGGAAAGGCAAGCCCGGGGTGGGAGGGACGCTATTTAAACCAGGGGCAACTGTGGTGATGTGGAAGAAGAGAAGCAGAAATGGGGGGCGGAGGGGGTGTGCGGGTGTGGCCAAAACCCGAAGGCTGGTGCAGTGATATCCTGAGAGCAGCTGGAGGCATCCAGGGTCGGGCACCGCCGGGTCAGGGAGGAGGTGGTCCTCATCCCGGCTCACGCGCCGAGGGGACGCCCTGCAGGTGAAAGTGCCTAGGCAGTGACTGGCCTCTATTCTTTCAAGGCAACCTCGGCGCACTTGGGCGTTCGACCCCGATTGGCGCTTCCCTTGGGGATGCTGCCACTAACCCGCTGCGCCCGCCAGAAAGGGAGAACCCGACGGCCCGGCGGTGGTCCTCGCTTGCTTAACCGCGTGTGCTGGCTTGCTGGCGACGGCGTCTGGGTGTCGCAGAGGGCTGGCCTCAGTCAGCGCAGCCCACCCTCAACGGTGCATAGGCGAGGTAGCAGAGGGAGGCCACTACGAATTTTAAGTCGCCGTTTGGAGGAAGGGATGGGGGTGGGGAGCAGGTGGGCGATTGCCAGAGCAGGTGCTCCTTTGGTGCCAGGTCTATGGATGGGATTAAGTTGCAGCAGACTCCGGGCAGTGTGGTGGGTGCCCCCCTTCCTTGAACACAGAGTGAGACTGAATGGCAAAAGGTAGGCAGTTGTAGACTGAGAACAACTACAACAGCTTGCCATTTGTTACCTTAGGTAAAGCCAAAAACTGTGCATCTTGTAATTATGGATGAACTGGTGGTGCAACAACCTGAGGCATGTGTTGGCAGTTGAATCTATACTGCAGCTGCTTAAGTTAATTCTTTCCTGCAGGGTGTTTGGTTTTGACAAGAATGCCAAAGTGGTTTACCACTGCCTTCTTCCAGGAGACGTTTTCAGCCTCTCAGCCTTGGCGTTTCGTGGCTTTCTCCCATTTGAGTACTAACACAATCCAATCATATTTAACTTTTTGCAGTCAGCCATGTTGACGGATAGATGTTGCTATCCAACTGTGGATGCGGCTGCTGTTGAGTGTTGTTTGTCATCTCTTTTCCACACTCAAGAGCCATTGGGCTAGAGCAGCATAGCATGCTAACATTGGTGACTCATACTAACCTTGACTACTATTCAACTTCAGTTTTTATTTTGATGGTTCAACACATTATATGAAACCAGCCTCTTGGTTAGTTATGTACAAGGTATTGTGTAAACCCACAAACTGTTTAGCTTCAGAGGCAGATTTAGTATGCTGTAATATTGTATGAACCCAGACCTACAATGGACCAAAGGTATTTTCCCACCTCAGATAAAGTACAGGATGGTCTCTCGTCTCAGCTCCATGCACATTAACCATTTGGATTGATAGTTGAATCTTACTGCACCATCGTACTAGAAGGAATAGCCTAGTTTTGGACTTCATATCAGCTGTGAAGCCGAGCACTTTTATATAAGTTGGAGTGAGTACAGCATGCATGAGATTGATGTCCCTTCCTGTCCTACTAGCAGCTTTTGTATATGGTTCTCCCTGTTAGTAAGAGTGGCCTTGCACATATAGAAGATTTCAGGAGAGTTTCCTCCACTTTCTCATTTCTTAGTCCATTTAGAGCAGGTGTTGGCAACCTGCGGCTCCAGAGCCACATGTGGGTTCATCTTTGAACCCTCTCCTGCGGCTCCCTGCTGACCCGGTCACGTGACTTGTTCTTCACTCCGAGACACTGGCCCAACTTGGCCATGACCGACACCAACCTCACTAACACGAGGGCTGGCGAGGTGGGAATGGAATCGGGGAGGAGGGTGTGATGGAAAGGGTGACTAGCCTGCAGTGGCGGCTTCTCCAAAGATGACCCTCCTCTTCCTTCTTACGTGACCCCCTGTTGGGCTGGGAGGGGGCGCATGAGTGGGGATACCTTTCTCAAGTGAGTGGCCAGGCTCAGCTAAAGCGCAGCAAAGGCGCACAGAGCAGGGCTGATGGGTGAACCTCTTTGGTGAGGGTACTCTGGCTTTCTCTGAGCCTGATCCCTGGGGTGGGTGGATGAGGTTTGGTAGGGCCATCCCTCTTTTCTCACTGCCCTTAGCTTTTTTCCTCCTGCCGAGCGGTGCCACTGGTGGCGTTAATTGAAAAGCATCCTCCAGGCAGCAAAAGAAGAGAAATGAGAGAGGGAAAGAAAGTGAGAGAGAAAAGGGAAGAAAAAGAGAGAGAGAAATGAGAAAATGATGGAGGAAGAGAATGAGAGAGAGGAAAAAGAGAGAAACAAATGAGGGAGAAGGAGAGAGGAAGAGAGAAATGAGAGAGCTGGAGGGAGAGAAAGAGAGGGAAAAGAGAGGGAAACAAACAAGAGAAGGGGAAGAGAAAGAAAGGAAAAAAGAGAGAGGGAGAGGAAAAAGAGAAAAACAAATGGGAGGGAGGGAGCGAGAGAGAGCGAGAGAGAGATTTCCCACAGAAAACACTGGGAGCCACAAAACCTGGGTAGGCATGGTGTGTGTGTGTGTGTGTGTGTTTGATGTGACTGAGTGGGAGTGACATTGAGTTGGCCACGACCACCCAGGTTTTGTGGCTCCCAGTGTTTTCTGTGGGAAACAGGTCCAAATGGCTCTTTGAGTGTTTAAGGTTGCAGACCCCTGACTTAGAGAGTAGATGGAGTTAGAAGACAAATTGAAAGGTTTTGTCTTCTCAGTATCAGCTGATCTTTTTCTAACTGTATGCAACATGCTGCACTCTGGGCCCAAGTAACCATCTGAAAAGGAATACCTCTCTTGGACCCACCCTGGAAGATACCTGAGGTTTCAGAATCATGTATGCCACAGGAAATGGTCCTTTAGATTCTTTGGAGGGTTGCAGCTAGGCTGGAAAACTAAACTCATTCATGGGAAAATCTTATTCTCCTTGAGCTTAAAACAAGTTTGTAAAATATTTCAAACAAGGGATAACACTAAAAAGCAAGAGAGCTTTGATTAAATACAGATTATATCCTTTCCCCCCATCCCCACCAAGACAGGGACATGGTTTTCATGTCATTATTATTTATGTGTGCATTTATATCCTGCCTTTTTTGTCTGACAGAAAGCCCCAGGCAATTAAAAGAAGTAAGATATGCAATTAAAATATAATTAAAATGCATGTATAAATTCAAAACTTAAAAAGTGTGCCAAGGTCTGGTTAAAAAGGTCTGTTGGAGAGAAAAAAACAACCCATGAATAGAAAGAGAACAGGTCAAATTCAACTCTGAAGAGATTTGATTCCATGCTTAGTAGGCTGTACAACAGGACACACTTTCTGTGTGTTTGATGAATAGCTGCTGAAAGCCACAACATCCTACATTGTTGAGATCTGAACTAGTCACATAACTCTGGAAGTAAAGGTGCCCCAGACTTTGAAGCCTCATAACTAGATTGGGTCATAAATAGCCTTTTGAATTTCACTACCAATTTGTGGGCAGAGAATGGGTGATCAGTTTTTCCAGGGAAAGAAGAAATTCGTAAATGTTTTCTCAGCTGAGGCTGGTGGGGAAAATAATTGAAATGTAAGAAATCAAAGATGTAACAAACCTCTGAAAGAGTGATTGTAGAGGAAAAGCTAGGACAAAACAGCTGTGGCCATCGAGTAAATAAGTGCAAGAACATCTCACTCCATTTGCAAATATTTATCTGAAATACTCTTGTTTTTGAAAGAATTTCTAAAGCAAATTATCTTTTAGCAAATGTAATGACAATGGGAAGTAGAAGAATGAAGTAGCGCTTTCCCCCCTCCCCCAGCACTAATTAAATTAAAAAACTGGTTATGTCCATAAAGCAGTTGGCAACCATTTAAACTTCTTTGATGACTTGTAGAAAACAAGAAATAATACGCCAAAGATATTAAAAGTATGAGATAAGGTAAGGAAGCAATTAAAACAAATGTACACCAATATTGTTCACTATATCTCTCCATACTTTTTAATCCTTGAAAATGAGTCATTTCTAGCATATCCTTCCTTGGAGATGATAGATAGATAGATAGATAGATAGATGATAGATAGATAGATAGATAGATAGATAGATAGATAGATAGATAGATAGATAGATAGATAGATGATAGAAAGAAAGAAAAGGATAGGACAGGACAGGACAGGACAGGATGTGTTGACTTGCAAGGTCTCTAGATTGGAGATACCAGTTTTAATAGAATAGGAAGAACATGCATGCTTTTACTGCCCTAATGAAAGCAATAAGCATGTGGCACAGGTATGATTAAAACTGGTAATTTAACTGCACCTCTAATTAAAAAGTGTAATGTGGAAATCTTGATTATTTATTCATTTCTTTAGGAAAAGATGAAAAATGTGTGGCTGTAGATTTGAAATATAATTTATAGCAATTGAGTCTTTCATATTTTCCTAAATTTGATAAACCAAACTGAAATTACATTTGGATAAGACATCTCAAGAGTTCTTGGTGAACTATTCTATTATTTATTGCATATGAGGGTCTAGGTCAGTGGTGGGTTTCAATTTATTTTACTACCGGTTCACTCGTGTGCGCATGACACTTCTGCATATGTGCAGAAGCTTCTGGGTGGGTGGGCCGATCTTCCCACTGCCGTCATTACTACCTCTCTGGTCTATGTAAAAGCTGGGGGAACACCATTGGTTTATAGCTAAGATCATCTTCTGCACAGAACATGATTGGAGGGCGTGAAATCACTGTGTCTTAAATGCTCAACTGTTCTCGATGTTGCAGAAACATCCCATTCCAATAATGTTGAACAGTCTAAGAAAGCAAGGTGATGCTGCCCATAAACAATTTTTGATAGAGTAATTCAGTATATGACTATTCTTGTGAAAAACCCACAGCACAATCCTCCAGAATAACAAATATTAATTTTGATAATACATTCCTGTAAGAAGTAGCCATTATATACTTGATTATTATTACTGTTTGACATGAGAATAGGATTATTCGCTCCCAAGTATATGTTGCATAAGCAAGCAGAGAGTGTCGGGATTTTTCCTGCTTATATGGTTCTCTAGATCATATGCCAGACCTTTTCGACATGCTTTACTACATTGCTAGCAAGGTATTTTCTACATTGTTAGCATGCCCAGGAGTACATGTCAGCATTTAAAGAAGAAACCACACTTCCACATTTTCTATTCATATCAACCTGTCCCTTTAAAAACAGTATATGCGATACTGTGTGGAAACCTTTTATCTTAACAATTGTAGTCCCCAAACATATTATCAGTCTCTACTGGAGCAAAAATATGAATCTCTCTCAATTATCAGTAAATCTCTCTGTCAAATTTCTACTGTTCTTGTTTGATTGAAAACAGAACATTCATCCAAAGGAACAAAAGCATAGGAAATAATTAAGTGAGAAAGAGTGGGCATACATATATCTGTAGAGCAATAAAGCCCCAATGCAATTAAATATTTGAACCATTCAGTGAAGAGTGTCTAAAATATTTCCAAACAGTGCTTTGTTATTAGCTTTCAGCAAAGTAGCAAGTTCCCAAGAGAGAAAGGTGGAAAGGGAAAGATTGTTCTCCCAATTCCTTGTTTGCAATGTTCGCCAGTATATGCCAGTATGGTTTACAAGTTATATACAAAACTGAGACAGTGTGTCTTGTAAAAATACATGATCGTATTTAGACCACTAAAATTAGTGTTCTGTAGCACAGGGATCCCAAATCTCCAGTCCATGGACCAGCACCAGTCCACGGCATGCCAGGCCATGCAAACAAGTGAAGCCCCATCCTTGAGATGCAGGCAGCACGTGAAACCTCGCCCTCTCAGGCAGAAAAATATCTTGCCACGGAACCTGTTGTGACCCACCAGCAGCCATCATAACTGGCAGCAGATTCAGACAGTGAGGAGGTGGTGGAGGAACATGGGCCAGTCCTGGAGTCTGAGGAAGGTTCTGATGAGGGCTCTGTGTTGGAGGCAGAGAGAGGGCCAGAGCCGTATCCCAGCTATCAGCTGCCTTCAGAATCAGACATCAGTAAGGCAGATGAACAGCTGGAGCCTGTTCCTAGTGTGCACATGTGCAGAGTTACCATATGAAGGGAACAACTAAAGAACGGGTTGACTTGGGAGTAAGGCCAGATGATGAATGGCCCCTCCCAGAGCAAACAATAAAAGAGGAGCAAAAGGGCAGTGGAGTTTGCAGGAGACAATTAGTTCACTTAATTGGTTCGGGACTCTCCGAGACTCCTTGCCAAGTTCTGCAAATATCAGCTTATCAGCTCTCTAAGCCAGATAAGGTCTGTGACCGTAAATCCTCCTTTGAAAGACTTTGCTGGTTGTGAATGAGCAGAATTCACTGTAAATTAATAAAAGGGTTTTTTTCTGGGACAAGGACTTTGTTTCATGCTCTTGGGAAATCTTGATCAAAACAGAACCGGTCGCTGGTGCTCAAAAGGTTAGCAATCTTGTTGGGAAGTGAACTTCAGCTGTCAATCTATTAATTTACATCAATCAGTTGAGGTAAGAGCATTGGCCTTGGAACAGGGTTGGGGACTTCCCAATATTATTGAATTACAAATTCTATCATTCGAATTCCTTGGATCAAACTGGCTTGCATTTAATAAGAATTGAAGTCATGTAACATCTGGAGTACCACAGATTACCCAATTGTCTTTTTGAGGTCTTTTTCTATTCCTCAACTTTTGGTGTTTTATTTCCTTTGCTGCTCAGCAAAAGCTTTAGATGTATCAGAGTATAATGATATTTATAAGGTTTATACTAGATGACATTATTATAATTGTATCATCATGCATACATACACCCATGACAACATTTTGAATGATTTCAGAACAAGGACCAGATGAGATAATTTTCAGGAAATGTTTTCTGGTTCAAATAAGGAATAACCCAGAAGTTACACATCCCCATACTTTCAAGGCAGAAATTCAGAAAATCTATAATAAAAGAACAAAACACTATGCTAAGTATCATTTTAGCTAAGTATGCTAAGTATCATTTTAAAAGAAAAAATAAATTTGAACCAGGTTTGTTCACTCATGGATGCTCTTTACTCTGTCCCTATATATTTATGATGCTGCTTCTATTTATTCAATCATATTCAAGTATATGAACCAGCTCTTTCCATATTTTACGAACCTGTGTGGCTTCTTTCAGGTTTTTTTTTATGCCCTGGCTGATGTCAGCTATGTAGCCACTGTGTTTTTGGGTGGCCTTGTCCCTTTTACTGCTGACCATTCCAAGCATAATTGCCTTTTCCAGTGAGTTTGATTGCATTACATGGCTGAAATAAGTAACGTGGAATTTTCTGATTTGTGATGTGTCTGGTTTTATATGCTCCAGTACTTGCTTCTTTGTTACCTTTGCTGTCTGAAGAATGAGCAGCAGCCTTGCCCAATGCTACAACTCAAAATGAGTTGATTTTCCTCCTGACTAGTTTTTCATGGTCCAATGCTTGTTCTTTTAAAAATCTTTAATATTATTAAAGAATTTTAAAGAATACCAAACTCTTATCTCACAAGCAACATTCTTGAATAGGAGGTTTGTGTTGTCAATAATATTTATAGCCTGGCCCTGATGCTTTTCTTCTTAATACCTCATCTTGGGATGGTTCTATGACTGGCAAGTTTGCATATTAGCCTAAGTTTTAAAAAGCTTTGAAGAACAAGGAAACTCTTCATGGGAAAACTTCGGAAAAAAAGAAAAAGGAGCCACTTTATAAATATAACCTAATCAATAAAATTTCTAAAGAATATTGCTTTGGAATTGTTTTTAATAATAAAAATGCAGGATGGAATTGTTGCTAAATAAATAATAGTTTTCTTTTGAGCTTTGTGTTGTTTTTGTAAGTTCTTCTGGGGAAAAAATGAATCTTAGTACTGCTTCTCTAAATGGACAGTACGTCTCAGCAATTCTGTATGAGCCTACTTGAGGTTATAACTTTTTAATGAACCCTGGATACTGCTAGAACTTGAAATAGGCTCTCTCAAAAAGGCTGCTTAGTTTTCTAATGGTCTAATTTAATCATCACAATTATGCAGCAGTAGGCAAGCTTGGGAGATGGAGATGGGAGATGATGAATTTTATTATAATTCTCTTAATCTTTTAACAAATGCCATAACTTGCAATCTTTGTGCAGGTTTCTGTTTTGTGTTTGTGAAAATAAAATAGGAGATTAGAGGTTTGACTGGTGCATGACCTGAACTGCAATTTTGCAATCTGTTTTACTTAGCCAGCTGGGTTAATCTTTGTGGTGTTTAAATATTTGATAGACTTCATCTCCATTTCCTGATGTGGAAATTCAGGAACATTCTAAGGTGGCTGATCAGAAATGGTTCAAGACTTCTGGGCTTATTGGTAACCATGAGTCTGTTTCAGTAGATTCAGCTCAATCAACAGGTTTACATTTCACAGATCTTGAAGCCCTTGCCAGTAAGATGGCCAAATCAGGAGATTGATTAACCTTAACTGTTTTCTGACACTTCACCACAGAAAGTGATTCTGTTCAAATCCTACTTGTCTTCTAGAGTGGGGTTATTAGGCAATCTGTGATAAATTAATGTACGGTGGATGTAAAGTTTAGATATCTGTACCTAAATGGAAAGAAAATCTATGTAAAGCCGTGTGAAGAAGTCCTGCACGCTTTCAATTTTAAGCTGTATTTACATGTTTAATCAACTTTTCACTCATAGAAACCATGCAAAATTAGTACTTTGATGAAAATTTCTGTAGGCAGATTGAGATACATAATTTTTATTAATATAAACAAAGTCTTTTTAAGGTTTTGAGTGAGTTTATGTCCTAAAACGAGAATGTTAGGATCAAAAGTAGCCAATCAGCAACAACCTTTGGCTGACCAATCAAAATGCACAGAGGCTAAATTTGTGAGTCAATCAATGTTGTCATACTCTCTGACTATAAATAGGTATGAAAAGCATCGAGAAATTTAATTTAGCTCTGGCTGCGGGCAAGGATGAAGGCCTTTGCTTTCACCAGTACTGATCAGCAGCATCACATCATTGTGCTTCATGAAGAGGGTTACTCCTGTACAGAAATAGCTAAGAGAGTGAAATGCCATTGTACCACAATGAGCAGAGTGGTTGAAAAATACCAAATAACTGGTTCAGTTGATGAAAGGCTCCGCTCTGGAAGACTAAGAAAGTTGACAAAATGGCAAAATCGGACTCTACAACACATTTCAATGGCTAACAGGAAGCTCACCTCACTTCAGATTACAAGAATTTGGGGTGAAACGTGATGTAAAAGTGTGCACAAGCATAGTGCATCGCAGACTGCTTGCCAGAGGGCTCAAAGGCTGTAGGGCTCAAAGTAAACCTTTGCTCACAGATGCTCACTGCTCTCGTCATGTGTGGGTCAAGAAGTATGCCAAGTGGACCAACTAAGAGTGGGCCAAGGTCATCTTCAGTGACGAGAGCAATTTCTACTTGACTGGGAATCAGTGCAATAAGTATGTCAGAAGATTTCCAGCTGAAGAATTTAGGCCGTACTTTCTGAATCAATCTGTGAAGCATTCATTGCACATGAGGATCTGGGGCTGTATCGCTGCTTCTGGTATTGGTTGGATACAAATCGTGCAGGGAATCATGAATTCCAAGCAGTATGTTGAAGTCCTGGAAAAGACCATGCTTGCTTCAGCTCAGCAACTTGTAGGGAATGTTCTGTAGGGAGAACGAAGCAGACAGGGACTGAGGCAAGGCAGATTGAAGCTAACACAACCTTTATTTACAGTGACATACAGCTCAGTGTAAGGCAAACCTCGAACCGGCAAACAGCAAAGCAAAGGACAGCTGACAACCCTTTTATATTAGAGCTGCCAGACACTAACCAATAGGATAGCGGGATTCTCCTGCCAGTTGGCTGCTCGCGTCTCAGCCAATCATGAGCCAGCAATGTAAGTCAATGACGTGGAAGACTCCAGTACTTAACAGGGAAGGACTTTTACTTCCAGGATGACAATGCTCCTTGTCATCGAGCCAAGTCCAGCAGTGGATGGTTCGACTCCTGGATTGGCCATCTCAGAGCCCGGATTTGAACCCAATTGAGAACTTCTGGGCCAAGACTGGTTACGAAATAAGCAAGAAGCATCCAAAGACCAAGCAGGAGCTGATTGAATCCATTATTGCAGCCTGGCACCACATTGTCACCAAAGATCACGTGCAAAGGCTTATGCAGTCTATGCCAAAGCAAAGCCAGCTGGTGCTAAGCAATAAGGGCTGGCCAAATTCATATTAGTAACCATGTTTGGTTACCTAAATGGTCCTTTTCAGTGCCACAAACAATAAAAATGTTAACAAAACACTGGCATCGGCCTTAGTAATTGCAACACGTATGCCACTGGGTATGCATCAGTTAATCTTTTTTCATAGTCATTGTAAGCATGCATTGTAAGCATGCAAGAAAATTCACAATCCCCGTCCAAACAACACCAAATTGCAAAAAGGTTGTGCTTTTCACTTAAAAACCACCAGTATTTATTTAAATATAACAATATTTGCATAGCAGTTAGCATAAAATACCATAAAATCAATGGCCTATCCAAAAAATGTCATAAACCGTAAAGCGTGCAGGATTTTTTTTTCACACAGCTGTATTATCTATATAGTACCTGTTTCATCATTCCATAGTTTAGATCTTACATTTAAAAAGCCGTTTAGCTGGGTCCGCAATAAGATAGAAATTAAGATATTGCTGGTCTTCAAATTCATTCATATTCAAATATTATAACACCATTATTACTTGATTGCTTTGTCTTTACAGTAGTAATAAAATGTCAATGCTTGATATCAGTTCTAGTCTATGAAACAAGTTTACATTTCCAGAGCAGACTTCCGAGACTAATGGGTACATTTATTTGATAAATCAATTTAAGGAATACAATATGTTAATATTTTAAAATGGAAAAATTCCTTAAGCAAAAAAAGGCTCCATTTTACCAACATACAGATATGAAGTACCTTAACTTTGACATATTAAATTAATAATTTCTCCCTATAATTAATAAGCTTTGGATAAAAGAGTGACAAAAAAGCGAAAATTGAATTGAATAAGCAGTGTATGCTTATATCAACTATTTCAACTGCATTTTCATTCAAGAGCAGGTTTATATTTAATGCTATTATCTAACCATTTCATGCCCAGTACTAATACCAGATTTTGCTTTGAATATAACCCTACTTGAACCAATAGAACAAAATATAAACATAATACATACCAGGAATCCTGTGTTTCACTTATTGTTGTGTAGGCATTTTCCCCTGAAAGAAAAATTTTCTCTAGTCACATGTCTACCAAAAAAGAGGTAAATTTATTCCTACGTAGTATTTAATAAAATAATCTCAAATTAACCATGTTTGATCTGTGTAAATAATAAATAACAGAATGTGTAGTTTAATCATTCATCAAAGCTTAGGGTAGTTCTCAACAAAGTAAAACAATAGCAGAATGCATTAATATTAATACATACTAGTCTTATGAAACAGAGCTGTATATAAGTAAATAAAGTAAATAAAGACCACATGTAGTTAGAAGTTATATGGCTCTAGAAAAAGAAAGTTTTAAATTCTCTCCAAAAAGCTCTTAGGTCAGAATTCCAGAATAAACATTCAGATCATATTCATAATATAAGTGAGGAACAGCTAAAGTCAAATTCATGGCTTTTGCCACAAATGTTCTCATTTGGGGCAGATTTTGATCAGCAAAATGTAAGCAATGGGGTAAAGTTTGACAGGAATGCAAACTCTTATATGGACATGGATTTCTGACCATGAAAAGCTTTCAAGTTAATAATTGGGCTCAGAGGGTATTCCGTATATTTTGTGCAAAATTAATATTGTGTTCTATCTATATTTAGAGTATGCAGTGCCATTCTATATAAGTTGGCGTCTTTCCTGTTATCTTTCAGAGCATTAGTAGTATATCTTGTTAGTCTATCTTCATGATTATAAAAACTTGACTTTGACACAGTGAATTTCTTCTCCTATGGAAAGTATTCTACTTTACATGACATATAAAGTCGATCTTATCTCTTCAGAATGAAGTGGGTCTAGAAGCATCCTTAAGCTGTTAACAGATCACTTTTGAACATTAGGATTACCTACAAATGTTGCTTGTGAGGCTTGTGATTTTTTTTTTAAAGATAAGAAAATGTCAAGATTAAAGACACAGAACAGAAGCTGTGACACTGGTGAACAGAACACTAAAAAAGAAACTAGCATTTACACTGAGTCATTGTTCCTACAACAGATATTCTAACTAATTTGCATAAACTTACTCTTTGAACAAGTGAGAAGAATAACTTACCCTGCCAGTCACTGATGGAGTGTATTAGATCCCTTGTCAGTAAGATAAAAGATTCTTGTCTTTGGGCTTTTCACTTCGGAGAGAAAAAGTATTATAGCATGAAACACTTATATGCTGATTTTTACCATCCCTTTCTACCACTCTACCACTCCAGTTTTCATGTCTTCTTTTCTCCTGTAAATTGTAAAGCCAAAATGTATTTTTAAAATCAAAGACTTTGTCCCCAGAATCCATCCATCATTGGTAATAAAGATGTAGATTTGGAGATATATGTAGTATTAAAGTTGGTGAAGGAATTGTTCTCAGAACTGCTCTCTCTCTCTCCCTGCCTCCCTTCTTCCCTGGCTCCCCCCCTCTCTCCCCCCTGTCCCTGTCCCCCTATCTCACACACACATTGACACACACATATGCATGGACACATACACAGCTGTTCAAGGAGCTCTTGCTCAAGAGCAGATTCTTCTTCACTGACATCTCTTTAAGTCTGTGGATGCTATGATATTGTCCTTAGGGTCTGAAGAATTTTACCTCAAGGCCCCAGTGGAACCATAATGTCACCTGTAGTGAAGCTGGTGAAGCAGGCAAAATCCTTTCAGATGAAGAGCTTTCTCTTAACTGAAGTCAGAATAGCCAGATATAACTGCAGCTTAGTTGAAGGTGGATTTACTTGTTGAACCAACATCCTTTGAAACCCGACAAATCTTCAGCCTGAAGGGACCGTGATGGCAAACCTATAGAATATGTGCCACAGGTGGCATGCAAAGCCCTCTATGAAGGCATGCCAGCCGTTGCCTTAGCCCAGCTCCACTGCGCATGCATGCACACCTCCCACTAACCAGCTGGTCTTTGGGCCTCTGCTGTGCATGCATGGGGCGGGGCCTTCCCCAATCTCTGCAGTTTCCCCCCAGCGAGCTCTAGCTTTCTCCTGCATTTCTGCTGCCAGTGCCATTTCTGTTGCCTGTGCCTGTCGGAAAGAAACTGTAAAGATCGTTGAAGGCACAGGAAGCCTTCAGGGAAAGCTAGGACATGTGGGGGAGAGGAATTGCAAAGATCGCGAGGCCCTCCCACCCTGTTTTGGGCCTGAAAAGCCTTCTGCACCAACCTGAAAGCCAAAATGGGGGGTGCATGTGCAGGGGGCATTCACATTGTATTTTGGGGATTAGGGAATGTGCACATGTGTTTGCGCACACATGTGCACGCTTTGGGCATTAACCATTACTGCTCTAGGATCTGCCACCACTCCATTTTGCTTTAGATAGAGAATTGCTGCCTAGGATGCAATAGCATTTTCAAATTTTATGGGACTGGTTCTTATCATTTTTTCTCTGTGTGCATATTTTTGTTTCTTCAAATTTTTGGTTCTATTTATTTTATGAATAGGTTTCATCTTGCTCCTTAGAAACATTTAAGAATAGTTCTCAGTATATAATAGGAGATGACGCACCAGTTGATAAGAGATTTCTTTGCACATTTACCAAGGGAATCTTTTGCTATATTCTCCTTTTTCAGCCATTCTCTCCCATTGCCTCTTCGATTCATTTTCAGAGCTTTGCTTCATCACTATACTAGAGCTGTTTCAATGCGGTAGTTTCCATATTAAAAATACTAGAACAAATCATGAGCTTAAATATATGTTCTTTCTGCCTTTTTCAGATTTGGGGATATTTAATGTAGCACAAATTATAGTTTTGTAAACATTTGAAGAAAGTCATGTAGGATTACAAACCGTCACATTGTAACTAGCACCCACAGAATCCAGAAAAAAGTATTGGATGAATACTTTAAAATTAGACTGTTGTTATACGGCAGCAACCTTAAATTATTTACATACAATTACCAATTGTATTACCAATAAAACATTTTCAGAGGATTCAGTAGAAAACTTTTAGTGGTGCAATAAGGAAAACTCTGTAGACTGAGTATATAAAGTCTGCTTGTTTTTTTAAAAAACATATAGGCATGTTTAGAAATAAGGATATCCCAGAAAACAAAGCTTCTAATAGTTCACTATACTCAAAATGTCAAGAATTTTCTAACACATTTTAGTATGTACAATGTTTAAAAATCGGAACACATTGGTCCTATATATGTGTAAGATATACATCATGCTGCATTTAGAAAGGTCAGTGTGTTGAATTTTCAGGTCTATGTTTATACTGATTCAAGCAATATATCCGTACATTCAAAAGCATGGTATGTTTGCATTCCAGTTTCAAAATGTTTCTTTGTGAAGCAGATTGTATACACTCATTTTCCAAGGAAAAAATTGTAAGGCATATTTTGCATGAATATGGAAAGCATTTTAGCGACAAATTTCAATCAAAAATCTCAATATTTGATGACTGTACTAAAAATATCAAAAATGGTATGGAAAATAGTAATAGTTACATTTCTTCTGATTGTATTATTTCACCTTTATTTATATTTAGTTCCAGATTTCCTAGTGGTGTAACTTTGGCCTTTCTGCAAAAGTATTGGAATTAATTAATTAATTAGAATTAATTAATTAATTAAAAGTATTAGCTTAATTCTGGGTTTGGTATTTAATCACATGAGAGGAACTGGTAGTAACTTCTTTTTCTTCTGATAATGTAATTATACTATTTACATTTGTGCAGTTACAATAACAGAGGTTCAATTTGAATTTTATTAGTTCTTTTTTAACTTTTCATGAGATTTTATCTATTCCCTCACTACTTTGTCTATGGATAAATTATCACATTATTAGCACAAAGCGCTGCTGAATTCTAAGCACCATTTTTGGCAAAATAAACTCGATCATAAACATATATATTTGCTAAAAATTTACTTTTACCTTACACTTCTTATCTTTTGTACAAACTGCTTTCCCCCCCTGAGGTTATTTGTATTTACAATGAAGTATCTATTCAAGCTGATCCTTAATTTCCTGTTTGAGTGGCAAGTTCCAGAGAATAATTGCCTAGGCACAATTGCTCAAGAGCAAAAACAGTTTTTCCTTATCCCCCATTTACAAGAGGAGAAGCCGTCCTGAGTCTCTTTGAGGGTGGGCGGCATACGAATTAAATAAATCAAAATCAATCAATCAATCAACTTTCCTAGATAGGGACCGTGACTGCTAATTTCCATGAAAATCCATTAATCTGCCTAGGGATCAGATTGTTCCTGCATTGCCATGCCAAGTTATGCTGTGTCAGAATCAGGTAGGTGACTCAGAGAAGTTAACCCAGACTGTGAAATAACTAGGTTTATGCAAAGACCTTAAGCCTCACTATTTTGTGGACTAAAAAGGCTTATGAGGCTCTTTAGCCCAAAATATAGTAGTCTCAGCAGTTGCCATTGCAACAGCAGTGACAACTCTTCCAAATAGTTTTCTACTTCTTTGCATGGTAAATATAATGGGAGTCCTGGATATAGGCAACTACAATCTTCCTCTCTCAATGGGAATTATCTTTCTCACTAAAACCTAAAGAATTTGCCATTCACTGATCTTGGCAGAATTTATAATTGCTTGAATGCGTAACTCCACTTCTGCTACGGGACAACCTGGACTCAGAAAATTAGGGCTATTCTTGATGATCCACCAAATAGGTCACAACTCATTTTGGGATCTAGCAATTATAACAAGATAAATGCCCTGTGTGTTTTGGATGGGTGGTGAATAAGGAAGATTTACAGTGGTTAGTTCAGGATGTGGGGAGAATGATCAAATCTTCACCAGTTTAAGAAGAATCTATTTGAAGAACTATTGCATCAATTATTTGCATGGGGCACCTATGAGTATAGATTGGAAACTTGAGGAACTGCAGCAAGGTATGGGTAGGAAGAAAGGCCACCACTAATCTCTTTCATTCTCTCTTCTCGCTTTCTATATACTTTCAAAGGTTTTGGATTGTGTGTCCATGCATCTGGGAGCTAAAAGATGATAGATTCTGGGAAAGAAAAGCAGTGTTTATACACACAAAGACTACTTATTTTGTATGGAATCTGGTTATTTTACATAGGAATCCCTTTTAAAATTCTCCCCATGCATATACGTATATCTATTAAAGGAAGTGCTGCACTAAATGCTATACCTGTGGAAAGGAGAGGTGTAGATGCTCTAAAAGTTCCTGAACTTCATTATCAACATGAACCAATCCTAGTCACTTTGGTGAAATGATGTACAATGGTAAGCATTGACATTTTATCCTTCAGTCTCAGGTTGACTCTAATAAAACTGCAAGCCTTAATACATTATACCATCACGGGCCACTCCATAAACTATTCAATTGTACCTTAGCCACTTGTTCTCTAGATTGGTTAGAAACCATTTATTTTATTTCTTGGCCAATTCTAAGCACATGGTTCCTTTCCCCTCGTTATCAAGAGTGCTTCAATTTTATTTGACTTACCCTTTGGATTTTTCCATTATGTGAATAAACTAGCATCAGTTCATAATCCACATATTCAATAGAACCAGCTGAAAGATGATGAAGATCTGGTTTTTCCTTCAGACCCTGGAACCAGAAGACTATTTGACCCTGTCTTCAGCGGCTTTATTTGTAGAGATACGTGAGCCATCATTCATGATGTAATTTTGATTTTTAGGTTTTTTTTGTTGTGGGATTGTTGCTATTTATGGATGTTAGCCTCTCAGATTTTGCATGTTGAGTGGAGCCACACAAATTGAGTAAATAAATTGGATTTGACTTTCAAACACAAAACATACTGTCTGCAGGGCTGGAAGCCTTCCTGCTATTTATAACATGATAACACTGTCTCACATTTTACCTCCTAAATATGCTGATTATGTGAATAATTTGGAAACCAGGACACAGAGGTTCTACCCAAATCTATAATGGGTATTATATATCTGAGTTTCTGAAGCTGAATTTCCAACAAAATGTCTGTATCCCATATTTACGGCAACTTGGTCTGCCTGAAGGAATTTATTGATGGTTTGCAAAAGGACTTTACTAACGTAACCTGCATGCTGCTGGAAAATGTGCCTTTCATCTGCCTTTCTAAATTACTTGAATCGCCATATGTCCTCAGAAAGAATCCAGATGAAGCTCACCATTTTTATTATTTTTTAAATGGAGAAATTTAAAAAATGCACATCACCAACAAGATAAATAGTAATTATAGAATGAAAACACACACTCTCTCCCTCTCCCTCTCCCTCTCCCTCCCCCTCTCTCTCACACAGACGTTGTTATAGTGATTATAATTAGCTAAATATGACAAGAAAAAACTATTTAGGCCCTATCCGCAATTAGTGATTGGACCCATTTAACCAATGATAGAATACTGAATATCGAGGGACATGATCTGGTATATGGTTGGCATGCTTACTTGTTATTCAACAAAAAATTGGATAAGAACTTTAAAACTCATATCTTAAGAAATGCTTTATTGCGGGTCTGGAAAAAATATCAACATAAACTAAATGATAAGTTACCCATGTGGGCAATTCCCAGACATGCAATTGAAAATATGAATATAGAACAAAAACATGATAGAACCACTTACAGACAACTTCTCACTTTAGAAAGGAGGGGGTCTACAATTAAAATCTTTAGAGGTACTGAAAGAGGAGAAGGTAGTTCAAACATGGTTCCAGTATGGCCAATTACAGGCCAGGTGGAAAATAGACCAAAAAACTGGTTTTGTCAAAGTTGAGGATAATTTGTTTAAACAAATAAGAGATCAAAGCTTAATGCATATAAAGAGGATATATAATGTACTAATACAGATGGATTCGGAAACGCAATTGGTTAAAGATTGTATGATAAAGTGGGCTCAGAATATTGGTTAAAGATTGTATGATAAAGTGGGTTCAGAATATTGAAGAACCAATAATGCTGGACACGTGGGAAAGAATATGGGTAAGAAATGTGAAATTTTTACAAGCACAAAACCTGAGAGAAAATTTTTATAAGATGTTTTATAGATGGCATTTAGATCCTAAAAAGCTGGCTTCTATGTATCCGAATGTACAGCCTAAATGTTGGAGATGTGGTTCTCTCGATGCTTCATATTTTCATATATAGTGGACTTGTCGAAAGGTTAAGGCATTTTGGATAAAAATGTGGTGGATCATGCAAAATATCTTTAAAAGAAGGATAAAATTCACTCCTCAGTTATTTTTACTAGGTATATGTACTGACTTTACAGCGGTAGAGACCAATTTGGTTCTGCACCTAATAACGGCAGCAAGACTGTTGGTGGCGCAATACTGGAAGAAGGAAGACGTGCCTACAACTCAAGAATGGACATTGAAAGTTACAAACCTAGCCGAGATGGCTAAAATATCGGCATATCTTAAAGACCACTCAAATGAGAGATATAAACGAGACTGGAAAAAATGGATTGACTATACACAAAACAAATATGGGACTAAGAAATTCCAGATAGCCTATGCTTAAGATTAGGAATAAGTTAAACTGCTTAAAGTTTGTGTAACAGCAAGAAGCTGAGTTCAACGTAGAGATCTTTTTGACTTTCTTTCTTTCTTCCTTTCTTTTTTTTTAATCTCCTTTGTTTAAATATATTTTAGACTGTGTTTGTTAAAAAGCTACACCGTGTACGGGCTCTGGGAAGTCGGGGGGGAAGGGAGGTGTGGTCTTGGGGGGGGAGGGGGGAAATATAGTATGTGCTAGATTTTAAAGTAACACGATTGCACTTGTATACTGTTGCTCTTTAATTCTAGTATAAAAATAGGACAAGCTGAATATATTGATAGATAGTAGAAATACACCGAAGGAAGGAGTAGAGGGAAAGAAGAAAGGGGTAGAGAGGGTGGGAGAGAGGATTGGAGGGAGGGCGAGAAGGAAGGGAGGGAGTGTATTGGGAGAGAGGAGTGATAAAGGGGAAGGGGAAGTAGGGTAGAGGGGAATGTTGGAGGGAAGAAGGAAAGTTGGAGGGGGGCGAAAGAAAGGGTGTATGAAGGGTCGAAGTGGTATATTGGGTTTGTATTTTGGGGAGTATTGTTGACAAGAGGGATGGCTGTGTTGCTTAATGTTATATGGCCCCGGTTATGCACAGTATATATGTGACTGTACGAAATGAAATGGAAAATAAAACATGTTTACATAAAAAAAAATAACAAAAAAATATTAAAAAAAAAACCTATTTAGCAGAAAAAGGTCCATATAATAATTATGTAAATGGGACTTAATCACCAGGCTTATGAAATCTAGGTTATATAGCAACATATTTCTATCTCTCTGTTGTATTTATTCATGTATATTACTACCCACTTTATGATGGTGATTCTGCGTAGCTAGTGGGTAAAAAATTAAGTGCAGAGTAAATAATGTAAACAATATTAAAATATACAATGGCAATTGAGGACAAAACTCGAATGCAAATCATCATCTCACTAGAATATTTTTTAAAAATCCTTCAAAAACCTGTTTTCTCTGTTTTATAAAAATGAATCTTTGAATAATGATATATTTATATACTATCTTGCAACAAGAATGGTTTTTTATTATGTTAAATGATACACTAATTGAAGTATTATACGGAATATAACTGGATAGTGCAGTAGGATCTATATTGCATTTATTTGATGCAGAATAATCCAGTTGACATAAGCTTAAAACTGAAGAAAAAAAGTATATTGTCATTATATTAAAGATGTTGAAAGTTTCATTCACATATCCAACAAATTAAACTCAAGCATATAAACTTGTGACACTTTCTATATATAGAAATTAAATTTAGCTGAAACAGTATTACAATCTAACAAAGCATCTAAAATTTGATTAAAAATTCCAGCCATAATTATCTGGTCCATAGCTAAACTGAAAAGAGATGCAAAACATCCATGTAAAACATCTTAGTAAGGCTATAATTAATACTTGTAAGATACTTATTAAAATACTTACACGCTAGTATTAAAGTGTCCTTCTGAGTGACTTAGATTTTGTTCCATTACAGATTTTGAAGGCTTGTTAATCAAAGTTATTGTCCTTTCAAATATTGAATTTCCACTAGTATATCTTGGTTTCAAGATAAAGTTATTTCTCCTGCAGAAAGCTATGAATTTCTCCCTTCCCCAGCTCCCCACCCCCTGAAAAATCTCCTTTCAGATTTAAAATTGTCAATTTAGTAAGCATCTGTCTCCTCTTAGAAAGATATTTTTCTTTGAAACAACTAAGGACAATATATGTGGGGAAAAACCTCCCCTGCACATAGATTTTCTTTCTGCAGATCTGTATGACTAGGTTTCTCTACATGTGAAACCAGCCAGTATATTTGCTCAAAATATTTGGGTAAAAATATAGTAGCATTTGCTATTGTATTTATATTTTCAATCACCCTATTTGCATCAGAAAATATTTAAAGTACATCATGACAATATGGATTCTAACACAGTAAAGTGCTGGACTGGATAATATTTGGCCCTAAAGGAAACTCTTTTCATATCACAGGAACTTTGCCTATTACATGTAGAAACGGCATTGCCTAAACTGCAGGAAAGCAGTTTCAAAAAAGTGGCACATAAATGCAATGTCTGAACGACTTCACATTTTGCCAAATGCCAATTAGATTGACAGATATATTCATGGCAATTAAAAAATGTAACATTAAGGCAACTCTTATGATTTTACAGCAGGGAACACACAATGAATTATTCAGTGCCATTTTAGATGAAAGTCAATGAGACAGTGATACCTCTGCTCCACTGCAAATGGGAGTTCTGCAGCAATGGCATCATCAAGAAGAGTAAACTTCACTTTAGATGCCCTCTAGAATATACCTATGCCCTGTCATTGATTTATGGCAAAATGGACCTTAGGAATGCAATTGACTTGACTAAATGTCAAGTCATTGCCAGGCTTTCTTTGTTCAGCACCAAATGTTTTATACAATATTTTCATTTGCCAAAATGTACCTCCCAGTCAATTTTACTGGCTCAGGGAGAAGACAAAGCAGTGGAAGGCTAAATAGCAGAAGAGTTTAATAGTCAATTTGGTTTTCCTTTGGATCTTTCATTTGTCAGAATTGTTTTCCCTTGCTTGGAAGCGGCAACTACATTCTGATGTTCTCCCCAATTTCCCACTGTTTGTAAACTTGGAATTCAAATAGTAAAAAGGATGGCAAATCTCTCATCTAACTAAATTCAATGTATTTCCTTTACTGTCTAGAACAGCTGAAGGCATAAGACTAGAAAATAGGAGTTTGTGAGTTTAGTCCTGCCTTAGGCATGAAAACCAGCTGGGTGACCTTGGGCCACTCATTCCCTCTCAGCCCAACTCACCTAACAGGGTTGTTGTGGTGGGGAAAATAGGAGGAGGTATGTTCACTACCTTGTAAGGCAATAAGTCAGGTATCCGATGCCTGAGTCAGGTATTGTCAGAGGCAACTCTATGAGCAGAGGTGGTATTCAGCAGGTTCTGACCAGTTCTGGAGAGTGGAAATTTTGAGTAGTTTGGAGAACTGGTAAATACCACCTTTGACTGGCCCCACCCCCATCTATTCTCTGCTTCCCAAGACCCAATTGATTGGGAGGAAATGGGGATTTTGCAGTAAACTTTTCCTGCCATGCCCATGTCATTCTGTGCCCACCACGGCCACATAACTGATAGTAAATGTTTTTGAATCCCACCACTGTCTATGACTAGGCAGTTGTTTTTAGAGGTGGAAGTCCAGGGTTGATGTCAGCAGAGTTCTTTTTTCACTTTCCCTTCCTTTGAAGATCAGAGGGCCGTATTCGTCACACAGACTGTCTTGTGCATAATTTGTTATCTTAGAAGAAATTGGGAGATTTTTCCTTATCATAAATGGTGAATGATGGCAGAAAAGAGACTTCATGTTAGGGAGACTATACTTAGATTTGTTTTCCCCATGCAAATTACGCTTTATCCCTAGGTTGGATTGGCGATCTATGATCCTTTAAATGCTGTTGAACTCCTATGGATCACAACCACCATGGTTAAAATTAAGGTGATAAGCATTATAGTTCATCACCACTTGAAAAAATTCAGATAAATTTGATCATTTCCTACTCAAGAAAATACATCTCATTTCTTTATAAAAAGCTATGCTTTGCCAAAAAAAAATGTTTACATGTATAGTATGATTATGTATTATTATTTTCATTTCCCTGAAAAGGATTTTTGTTTGTTTGTTCCAGAAGTATTGGTTATAATATTATGGTCTAAACTGCACAACATTTATTTTATTGTACATTTGAAAATGTGAAAAGCTTGTGTGTGTTGCTGATAATAGCTGCTCTAAATGAATATGAAACAATTCCAATGAAAACTCAACTTCCAGAAACAGAAAAACATTACCTATTTATTTCATGCCAAACCTCTATTTAATTCTCTTAAATCTGTGGTAGTCAAATATACTGAATGTTTTTGTGCTAATCTATATGGATTTTTAAATAAGGAGTCATGGAAATCTGTACCTCATATACATTTCCTTCCCATCCCATGGAATTATTTTGGCTAACGTAGGCTTCACTGAGAACCACCTCTGTAAGCAGAATGTGTGTCAGCAAAGGCTGGCAAAATTTTCATTTTCAAAAATGTAATAAAAGTTTTGGAGTAGTAAAGGAAGTGAATGTTCCTTGAATTTATGGTACATTTATCTACGTTTCTCTATTATATTTCTGTTTGAACAAATTAAATTGCCCATAGCTCTTAGAGCCAAGATGAAGATTTTTACATATATGGTGATGGTTTGGTCTTTTACAGAAAAATAAACATTGCCACATTTTAATACGTTGATGATGAAAGTGCAATATTGGTGAATGTTCTGATTTCATTTCTGTTTATTTAACAAAGCACTGGTTTTGAATGGTTTCACATGAAGTATTCATTTCATGACACAAAGCTAATTTCTGTGCTGGGGATGGGTTTGTTTTGCTTGTTATACTGAACATACAGTATATATTGTGACTAATTTTGTGGATATGTCTTGGAATTTTTCCTAATTAGAAAAGTGTTTTTAATTCAAAATTGATTTCAAATTTTTGTGAATCATGTATTTCTCTCCAGTATTTTTGAAGATTTTTTTTTAAAAAAAACATGCCCATTACATATGGTAAAATGTTCCTTCTGCATTTCCGGCATTTGCTACTATATGATTTGTCTTTCTTGACAAATTATTGAAGGAGTTATATACCATCTATTAAACATTTTGTACTAGTTTTCTCTTACGCTGTCACTTGAGATGAATTTTGTAAATTTGTTCCATAGTTCTTCCCATGTATTGTGATTGTTCTGTGGATCCATTTTATCATACAATGTTTGATTTGTTATGTATCCATATCATATCTAAATAACAAGTTATATTTACACCTTAATAGGTGGTCTTGATTCTATAAGAGGATTTCACATTTGGCCATTTTTCTTTGAAGCTCTTCCTTGATTTTGAAGTCAGTTTTTATTCTTCCAACAATTTGTAGATACATCAGCCACAGCGTATTCTGGCCTCACCAAGTAATTCTTGCTGTGATTTTAGTTAGTTCATGGAATCTGAATTGCCCATATTTCCATATGTAATTGTACCTCTTACTATTATTAACTATAGGGGGGCAAGGATAGTTGATGCGCCAAATATAGCCTCTCAACTATCAAAAGACAACCCAGCCTTCACGTGGTGCCCCCTGTTCCCACCAATCGGGCTCTGTCGACCCTTGGGACTGGCGTCCCCTTGGGTATATCCAGCCGAAACAGCTTCCATGGATCGCCATAAATTTCCATGGAAGTCGCCTATACCCACGTTGGGTGAAGAGGTGTCGAGTGAGTCGAGTGAGTATTAACTATAGTATAAAAATGTTTAAAGGAGAGAGCACAGATATTTCTGGACTTGCTATTTTTCTAGTAAGTTTCCATACTTTTATTAAGCTTTGTCATACATCCTTTTATAATTTTTTTTACATATGTCCCTCTACTATAAATTTTGGTAAGGTCCATCAGTTAACTAGCAACTTCTAATTTTATTTGCAGGTTTGCAGTCAATGATTTTAAAATAGGTTGTTATAGAAAATAGAGGAGATTTCCACAGCTTGCCTTCCAGATAGGTTAGCATTATAGGTGAGATATCTGGAGTTTGATGTTCTGAGACAGTCGGAAGGCAAAAAACAGTAGAAATTATAAGGCTTATTGCATTGTGTTTTAACAATTGCCAGTGGAATCGAATGTGGTAGATACTTCTTCTCTTCTGAAATGAGGGAATAATTCTTACTGCCTTTCAATACAGATTTCAGCTTCAGAAGGACTGTTGTGCAGGAGGGAAGAATTTAATTTAATTTAATTTAATCTGCTTCTTTTAATTAATGCTTGCTCCTTCCTTCCTTCCTCCCCCCCCACTTTTTACATGAGGAAAACATGGAAAGCATATTCTCATGCAGTGATAGTGCTCTGATCATACAATTATATGTGCATGTAATATATGCCAGCACTTTCCACTCTTTTTAATGCATTCCTCAATTTCAAAAAACTTTGGAAAACCACCACAAAATAAAGAATTAGCAATCCTGTAAATACCATAGCCTAAGTGAATCTCTAAGATGACATTTGCAGAACAAATATAAATTCATTTAAAAATGAAATTTTAAATGCATGTAGAATTGATGTTTCCACCTGAAATTTGTGAAATTCTAGATAAGAATTCCAAAATGTAAGAGATTTGGCAATATCCCAATATTTTGGTTACTTTATTTTTTAAAATAATATTTTAAGTCTAGCATTTGTGTCAGCTGCTCTAGTTAGACTCCAGAGCACAGATTAAGAAATATTAGTCTAACCAAAATTATTCCATGTTGTTTCAAATTTCCAGAAGGCTCACTTTTGGATAATGAGAACAGTGCCAGAGTAATAAGGTAAAGGTAAAAGGTTCCCCTTGCACATATGTGCTAGTCATTCCTGATTCTCCATTTCAAAGCTGAAGAGCCAGCACTGTCCAAAGACGTCTCTGTGGTCATGTGGCCGGCATGACTAAATGCCGAAGGCACACAGAATGCTGTTTCCTTCCCACAAAAGGTGGTTCCTATTTTTTTAAGAGCCGAGGTGGCGCAGTGGTTAAATGCAGCACTGCAGGCTACTTCAGCTGACTGCAGTTCTGCAGTTCGGCTGTTCAAATCTTACCGGCTCAGGGTTGACTCAGCCTTCCATCCTTCCGAGGTGGGTAAAATGAGGACCCGGATTTTTGTTGGGGGCAATATGCTGACTCTGTAAACTGCTTAGAGAGGGCTGAAAGCCCCATGAAGCGGTATATAAGTCTAACTGCTATTGCTATTGCTATTGCTATTTTCTCCCTGCATTTTTACATGCTTTAGAACTGCTAGGTTGGCAGAAGCTGGGACAAGTAATGGGAGCTCACTCTGTTACACAGCACTAGGGATTTGAACTGTTGAACTGCCAACCTTTCTGATCGACAAGTTCAGCGTCTTAGCCACTGAGCTACTGCATCCCTGCAAGGGTAATGAAACAGCCTAAATTCAAAACAGTTTGCAGATACAGTGATTAATTAATTAATTCTTTATTCTAACAGTATCTGTGGAAGAAAAGAGCTCAGGAAAATAATGATTCCCTGAAAAAAATATAAATATTTAGATGATTCTAGGGCAGGAAGGTTTTTTCAACCCACTACCTAGTCCTAGGCAAGCACAAACAATTGCCACCAACAACTTTGAAAGAGGACAGCAGGCTAACATTCACTTTTGTGAAGATAGCCTCTGAATTGAATAGAAATTTCACTGCTTTTAAGGATAATTGCAGGCATGAGGATTCTAATTTTATATCCATAGTATTGTTATTTAGCATATCCTGAAATTTATTTGGGGTGTCCATTATTTTCAGAAGGCATCTAAGCAAATTGTATCAATAGCATTCTTGATTTCTTAGACATTCAAGTTTGCTTTCTAGCAGATAAAAGTAGAATAAGTAGACCCCAGTTTAGGTGTGTTAGAATAAAACGAAAGGCTTGTGTTTCAATCTAGTTAAATGAAATTCACAATTATTATTTATAGTGTTGGGTCAGCAAAATAATCCATGGCTACAGTATAACAACATAAATATTATCAGTTCACATTCTCTTTTACATCCTAGGTATATATTGTGATAGTCTTGGCCAAGGAGATTTTATACTGTTCATTTAACATTACCAATTTCTAAATGCCCAACTGAGGAATTTGGAATCTGAGTTGCCATATTAATTCTGTCATATTAACTTTCGGTATGCTGTTTCTCTAAGCATCTCAACAGTCCGGAATCAATCTGGCAGGGACTATATCCCATGTGTAGGTGGTTCCCAGACATTCCTTCCTGATTTAGCTTCACTTGGATTTTTTTAACCTTCATAACACCTCTTCAACTACAGTAATGGAGAACAATAATAATAAAATTAATGACAACAAGGTTTGACCCCTATGATATTGACATTCTCATCTAATTTTGATTGTCAGTTTACCAGAATGAAAACTCACTATGTACTTTCCATACCTAAAGGAATGCACAGTATATGCAACATATTATACGTAACAACAACCACCACAACAACAGCAAACATCAGCAAAAGGTAGGAAAGAACCTAAAGCAAGTCAAATGCCTTCATTCTTGGGAAAAAATAAAAGAACAAACAGTGTCAGACAGAAAGTAAAATAATAACGAGCTTCAGTTTAACATACAGTAAAAAATTAGACCCCCAGGCTTAAAAAGCTTCACGATGTTAAAAGACCTGGCTGAAGAAACAGATTTTTGCCTGGCACTGAAAAAGTAATTGCAGGTGTCTGGCAAAATCTCTGGGTGTGCCAGATGATTCTAGGCTGGCCTACATGCTTTTTAATATCTTCTGTGTACAATAGAAATCTCTGCAGGAAATTATCAGGAAATGGGGCATGAAGTGTCATTATTTACACGGATAATATTCAGTTCTTCCTACTCTATTGTTTCCAGGCAGGTAGTAGAAACTTTGGAGTGCTTGGAAATAATTCTTGGATGGATAGGCTGAACAATTGGAGTCCTGACGAAATGAAGCTATTGTGAAAGGAATATAATTTAAATTATTAACAATAGCAATAAGGAGGGGAAGGGAGGGGAAATAGAATTGTATTCCATCTGAAAGACCAGATAAGAGACTGAAACATCTCCTGCAGTTTAGGGACAAGGACTGTGTTTTTCTCCATAAATTCTCAGCCTAGCCATATACCTTGAACCTAGTATGGACATTCTCACTGATTTATTAATGAAAATAGGTAGATTGATAGGGATGAGATGTAGGACTTTCTGACTAGGGGCCTACTGCTGGTGAATTCCCTGGTAGCCACGGTTTGTCAGGCCTTATTATTATAACCTTTGCTTTGTAAATAAAAAGGCTGTGTATAGATTCTGTATATGTATTATGTTTTATAAGATGAGTTTTATAGGCATTTAATTGGTTTAAATATAAATTGATGCCTTTGAGTAGTATTTCTGTTGGGTTCAGAGACATCCCTTTAACTTGGGTTAGAAATATCTAGAAATACATTTCAGATGATTACCTCAAATTCCAATATGTCATTATTAGAAACAGCAACGGGCCTTGATTGATAGTATGTCAAAAGGGGTCTTGGTTAAGGGCTCCTCTGAATGTGCTACTCTAAATGTTAACGTTTTCTGTCTCTCCAAGGCTTTGAGTGTTTTCTGAGAATTTCCCTATGTTGAGCTTGCAAACAAGCATGGAAACATTTCTAAGATTGCCAATAGAGCATAAATAGTTTTGCATGGCCCTAATAAATGCATTACTCTTATAGTAAGTATCGGGGCTAAAGTTCATATTTAAAATATGAATGTTCTGCCATGATACTCTTCTATCCATTCCTAAAATAGATTTTCAGAAATGTTATGCTTTATTTTAGTGAGTTGTTCTCTGCCCCTCCCATTTTTCATTTAGAATAGATAGGATAAAATGTTCTTGCTTAAGTTTAAGGTTAAGTTTTCTTAGCTAAAGAATGGCAAATTTCACCTACCAGAGACAAAACCTCATTTTGGAATTAGTGTTTTTGATAGCCATTTCAAGTTAGAAGCTGTTAAGAGTCCAACCATATTACAAACAATGAATTGAATTCTTCCTTCTTCTGTATTGATTCCTTTGTCCTTGCTTGCTTAATTGATATATTGTGAGTACCAAACTTGAAAAATAGCAGACAATTCATTTCCTGGAAAGCCTGGTCAGAGTGTAGACTTTGATTTTCTATTATTATTATTATTGTACAATTGTATCACAGCGGCCAGTTGTTTCGCCGGATTTGGCATTGGTTACTAGTCGGGCCCCACCCAGGGGCCTAGGACGTCGTAACGTATTTTCGTAATATGCGTGCAGATCCAAGCAGTGCGGCTTTTTGCATTTGACTGATGGTGATTTTGTCAATTTTTAATTGTTTTAAATGTAATTCCAGTGCTTTTGGAATAGCACCCAGTGTGCCAATTACCACTGGAATTACCACTGCTGGTTTGTGCCATAGTCATTGAATTTCGATTTTTAAGTCCTGGTATCTTGCGATTTTTTCATGTTCCTTCTCGGCGACCCTGCTATCACCTGGTATTGCGATGTCTATGATTGTGACCTTATTTTTCTCAACCAGTGTGATGTCTGGTGTATTATGCGCCAGTATTTTGTCGGTTTGTATACGGAAATCCCACAAGATCTTGACCATCTGATTTTCGGTGACTTTTTCAGGCTGATGTTCCCACCAGTTTGTTGCTGTTTTAATATTATAATTTTTGCACAAATTCCAATGGATCATTTGTGCTACTGAATTGTGCCGCAATTTATAATCAGTCTGCGTGATTTTTTTACAGCAGCTGAGTATGTGATCAACAGTTTCATCAGCTTCTTTGCAAAGTCTGCATTTGGCATCATCAGATTATTATTATTATTATTATTATTATTATTATTATTATTATTATTATGTTAATCTTTGGTGAGATTTACAGCCTTTGGGGCTGGTTGATAGCTCAACAGCTCGAGTCCTAACCAAGGACCTAGGAACTGTTAAGGTAACGTTGGAGGATATAAGCTGTTCCAAATAGGGTGGTTTTTTGTAAAGTCAGAATGTTCAAGTCCGATAAATTTAGAATTTTCAAATAGCGAGGTAGCCCTTTAGGTATTGCTCCAAGGGCTCCAATTACAATCGGGACAACACTCGATTTTTCCACAGTTGCTCAACTTCAATTTGCAAGTCATGGTACTTTGTGATTTTTTCTTGCTGCTTATCTTCAATTCGTGCATCACCAGGTATTGCAATGTCAATAAATCAAACTTTTTTCTTTTCAACTATTGTTATGTCAGGTGTGCTGTAGGCCAAGTGCCTGTCAGTCTGAATTCTGAAATCCCAAGATCTTGATTTTTTCACTCTCTAGAACTTCTCAACCTGATGTTCCCAGTGGTTTTTGCTGTACTTAAATCCAAACTTCTGGCACAATTTCCAGTGAATGATCTTAGCAACTCAGTCATGGTGTTGTAGGTGGTGGTGGTGGTGGTGGTATTATTATTATTATTATTGCCTCTTTGCACCCTTTTGACATAGGACAGCAGCTTTACATGTTGGAAATTCCGTTCACAGTACAGAATTTAATAAAATGGTCTTATAATAATTATTTATAAAATAGTCCTATAATAATTGTTCATAAAATGTTGTTAGAATATGTTAAATTAGATGTTCAAGAGCATCAGAAAACACAAAACAAGGAACTGAAATGTACAGATGCCATTGGCAATTGTAGCCACATTTCTGAAGATTTAAAATGTAATTACTCCAACAAATAATGTGTTGTATCTCTGGATGCTTATGTGTCTTTTTTGGAAGTGGTGATTAGATGCAGAATTTTTGGGAGATGTGCTTAAAATGTAACATGGCTTCATATGCTCTGGGTTTGAGCTATAGTGTCTCCCTGGGGGGGCAAAAATTATTGTGCTCTGGAAAACTCTCTGGTTTTTATAAATGTCCATCTTCCCCGAGTTATAGAACAATAGTTTTGAAAATTAATAGCTTGACAATGGAAAGATATGCTGTATTGTTTTATGACTGACAGAAAAAGAAAGTTATTACAACCTTGGAAGGCTACTCATTCTTGTCAATGATAAAATAGTTTGTAAAATCTGCCTCTTTTCATATTTGAACAATCTTTTTATCACTGGAATTCTATATTAGGAAACCACTTAGAAATCTGAATTGTAGATGCCAGCTTATATACTTCAGTTTAGATTCACATTTTTTTCCTCATTGCTAAGTAACCTGATTAAAATATTTACTGTAGAATATAACGGCAGAGTATGGAGGTAACCTTGAAGAAGAAATGCAGGAACTGTTAAGTAAACATCAGCTTAGCCCTAGAAAATGAGAGGGGTTGAAAAAGAAACTGAAGAGATGCCCACTTTGATTTTGTTTGGTAGAAGTGAGGGGAAACGGAAGTTCTGGCAGGCTTTCAGCAATCTGTTATGTGACTTCTTCCCACTTTTAAAAATCACTGGACAATCCACAATCCCTTGGGTCATTCTTTTTTCCACATATAATATAGACATGCTATCATCTTTCTTTCTTTCTTTCTTTCTTTCTTTCTTTCTTTCTTTCTTTCTTTCTTTCCTTCCTTCCTTCCTTCCTTCCTTCCTTCCTTCTTTCTTTCTTTCCTCCTCCTCCTCCTCCTCCTTCTCCTTCTCTTTCTCTATCTATCTATCTATCTATCTATCTATCTATCTATCTATCTATCTATAATCTATCTTTAAATATGCTTTTGCAGTGCTTGCAATATTTGTATTCTGATGTATCACACTTTAACATAGCTTCTGGGAGTAATAGTGGAATAACACTGGATCAAAAATGGGGAAGGGTCAAAACAGGCAAGCTGACAGATGTAGCATCATAATCCAAGACCCACCCCTTGGAGGAAAGGTTGAACCAGAGGTGGGTTTCTACTGGTTTGGACTGGTTCAGCCGAGTAGATAGTAACTCAGCCTGCCAACCCCCCTGAACCATCTTGTTTTTTGCTTCTGCGCATGCACAGAACATAGCATGCATCAAGCAAGCATGCGCAAAGCACCCGCATGCCCACAGCACATCCCTGAATGAACCGGCAGTAGAAGCAGCCGGAACCCACCCCTGATTTGGACATAATGTAGCATCTGGTGTCTTCCCTGGTTTGACACCTTGTCCCCATGGATACTGTGGCATTGAACAAATCCTGCCCTTACAAGGCTTTTTCCCTTCCTCTGTCATAGAATGAAAGAGCAGAACAAGCTTATGTAGGGCCAACAGTTTCTCTCTTGGGTGGATTGTTGTCTAATTTGAAACTGTTACTTTGTCCTTGCATGGTCACTGATCGCCCTCTCATTGGTAATATAGCAAGTTAAAATAGATGGGGGAAAGAGAAGAACTGTTTCGAACAGATAAAAGACACCTTCCCTTCCCATCTCTGTAGATTCTATAAGGAATCTACAGCCTTCCCTTTGAGTTCACTTCCCTTTAATCCATCCTTTGACTTTCACAAACAGCTAAGTAAAGACAAGGCAAAGAATACCTTAAATGAGCACTATGTTAATCAACTAGGACCTTTCAAAACATTTTCTCCTGGGGGTGAAATTCTAGCAGATTACGGAATGCATTCAAGTAGGAATAGCATAAGGAATTTGGAAGGCATATGTGAAACATTTTCCGAGATGAACTCCACCAGGTGTGTGCATGCCTACTGTTTCCATAATACAGAGCTGACCTTTCAGGCTGATGATTCCTGGTCAAAGAAGATCCAGTGAATGACGTAAATATCTCTTTTGGGGGACATTGTTTTCTTCCTTCCCTATTGCAAAAGTGTTTGGTTCTCCCACCTGTTTCTTAGTTTTTCCCCTAGTTCATGATCTGGATGCTAAATTTGCCTTAGTTCCATAATGTTCTTTTTCTTGTTGCAATCTAGTCAATACTGGATTTTGAAAAAAAGAATGCCTGGTAGCTGTCATTTAACTCATCTTATCTTCTCTACCACATGCTTACTAAGTACAAATGCATACGACATTCAGAAAGTGCTTGGGCATATTAGGCATTCTTTTAAAAAGCCTATAAATTTAGTTTGCTCACTGGGGACGGGAATGATTTGTATTTGTAACCTAAAGAATATGGTTTGCATAATTAGGTTTGAAAGAGGATTAGAATGTGACTGAAATAATGACTATGTATATATTTCTCTTCTTTCCTATGTAAAGCATTTATTAGTACTTCTCATAAGTCACACACTTTGATTGCAATCCCATTTTAAGTAAGAGTATATTTATTCAGATTATGTATAATTCCATTTCCAACTTAGCTCATCAGTGTCATCTACATCTAAATGATCTCTTCCAATTTTCTTTTTTGCTTCCAACAGCACTTTTGCTTCTGTTTGAATAAGCTCTCTAAGAGAAAAAATTAGCGTGAGAAAATTTCAGCCCCAAGAATAAATCATATTTGAGGTTTGATTCAGGCTGCCTAGTATGTCTATTTCCATTTTAGAAAAAAAGCATAATCTTGGGACCAGTTACTCCTCAAATTAATAATAAACCCAGTGTTTATTTTCTCTCACCTTTCCAAGAATCACTCTACTTGTGGAAAACAACATTTTGTTCTCCTAATGACAATGAAATCATGATTAAAAAATTTGTCCGGTTGTTGGGGGAGAAGGAGGAAGAGAAGAAGCAATTATCAGGCATTGTTATTGGTCATTGCTTGGCTATAGCCTTTTACAGAAGAAATTAGAACTCTATTTATGAGATGAAAAACCTTGGGTTTTTTTTCTAAATGAAAATATTTCTGCCTATTGGAAACATATCTATTTGGGATTAGTATTATGAGTGAATCAAGCACTATAACATGGCTTATTCAGCAATCATAATAGATCACTGAGTTCACAAATTGTGTTAAATTATGACTGCTTAATATAGCTTCTTGAATGAAAAATAATTGGTTGGGCTTGCATGTAAATAAACATTTTATTTAATCAGAAGGTTGGAAAGATCTAAACTAGTGCTTCTCAACTTTGGCAAGCTGACTGGAGAATTTAGGAAGTTGAAGTCTACTCATCTAAAAGCTGATACAGTTGAGAAATGCTACCTTAACACACACTCAAATGGTAAGAAACCTCGTGCTGCCTCTGTTTTGTAGCCTACCCACAAGAGCTGTGGCTGGTGTTACTGTGAGGCTGGAACTAAATTTTCTGGAGTTCATATTTTTCCGAGGGTCGGCTTGTGGTTTTAAAAAGACTACTTCCATTTTGCCATTTAGACTCCTCAAAAACAGAAAACTTGTCTGATTATAAGAGGTAAAAGCACCTTTTTATTCCTTTGAATTTGGGTCCCTTTTACTTTGGGGATGGGCAAGCAAGAAGATATAAATTGGGTCCTAGTCAAACTATCAGTTCAGTAAAGAACCAGAAAGGCAAAAAGTTGTTCTAGCATCCCTAAAAGAGAGGTGTAATATGCTTGCTTCTATAAAGGATAAGAATTTTGTTTTATTTCCGTTTTCCTTAAGATTTAGTTCAAATCAATTTTCCTGCCATTTCCAGCCATTGGATCCAGTCCTCATGTTTCATTTTCTTTTGCTGAGGGTCTGAAACCACAATAGTCCTGGGCAATGGTGCACCAAAGCCCAAGGATGTCCTTTGCTCATTCTATAATTTAAAAGATTCTCAGCCTCTTCTGTGCTGGTCAGCACAGATTTTTCTTCTTTTTGTGTTATATGCTGCGCACATGGCCCCATATATGTTGATGGATGTATAGGGATGGAAAATGCATGACCACAAGTATTTGGTCTCCTGTGATAAAATAAATAGTAGCTGGGCAATAAGAAGAAGCTTCAATAAATTGAGGGTGTTAAGCAGGAAAAAGGAAGAAAAGATCCTGGTTGTTTGTTTATATTTAGCAATAGGTATGTGCTAAAATATAAAGAAAATCCTCTAAAGTCATGTTCGAGTAGCAAGAAGATAAATACAAATCCAGATGTCATTGATCTATGATAATACCAAAGTCAAAAGATGTGTTAGACTAATTTTTTCTATTTGGAAGAATTGTAAGAAAAGCTTTGCGCCCAAGTATACATTACTGATATTACTTAGGAGCCATGTTGGCACAGTGCAGTATTGCAGGCTAATTCTGTCCACAGTCTGGAGTTCGATCCTGACCAGCTCAAGATCGATTCAGCATTCCATCCTTCAAAGGTCAGTAAAATGAGGACTCAGATTGTTTGGGCTGATATGCTGACTCTATAACTTGCTTAGAGAGGGCTTAAAGCAATATGAAATGATATATAAGTCTAAGTACTAAGTGTTATTGCCTCTGTAAACCAGAAAGATATCTGTCAAATGAGCAACAAGCTTCTGCTAACTTTTTCATAACGTCTAGTTTAACTTTTCTTTTATTGCAATGTCCTAAATTTCCCAGTGTGGTAAAAGGAGCAGAGTGATGTGGAGCATCATGTCATGGGCCTTGCACTTACTCTACATTAGAATCTGTGGCCCAGAGATGTCTGTGGGCATAGGGGATAATGACCGAAACCATTGTCCCAACACAGTTCAAGGTCTGCCTCTTTCGCTCATGTGTTGCAAAATATGAAAAGGGCAGAATTTGCAAGCCTCTGATGTGCTTTTTTTATCATTTTGATAAGCATGGGGTCCTGTCGATTCCTCTGCTGTGATCATTAAGATGCGGTTCTACTTTTCCTTTAAGGACTCAAAGGTTTATATAAAATTAATTTTTCCCTGTGGGAGACATAGGCTGAAATATGAATTTATCTATTATACACACTGGTTGTCCAGTTTCCAGCATATATCTTCAGCCGTGCTAGTAGGGAACACTAGGCACTGAATGAAATATCCGGAGCATAAGTTAACTCTGTGCTTCCATGAGTAGTTGAGAAATATGTTGGTTTAGAAATATACTAAATTAATATATAAATAAGTTCAAGGCAGCTACTCTGGTTCCCAGGAACAATATTCAGGCTGCAATCTAATATCCATTTGACTCTCTGAGTGAACTCCATTAAATTCAGGGAGATTTGCTTCTGATTGTGCTGTAAAGTTCAAACCTATACATACTTGTTCAGAAATAAGATCTTCTGATATTAATCTCAGGCAAGGATTGCAACCAAAATGATTTATATCATGGAGGAAGCCTGTAAAGAAGAATATGACTTTTTAAGGTTATTTCCTTATAAATTGTTCTGTATATTTTAGATCTGAAAATATCACGGCTTTAGTATTTTCACTCTCCCAGAAGAAAAGGTTCTGGAGCTCAAATCTCCTATTTTCTTTATGATTAATATTGGTGGATGCTACAACTTTTCTCAGATCATTTGAGAGGTATTTTGCACTACCTCTATACCTCAGTTTTGTGTAGACTTGAGACTTTTGAAGGCTTCCATGGATTCAGCTTCCTGGCTATCAAACTTGACTTTTTCTTTTTGATTTGCTAAGAAAAGAGAACAGGGAGCCTTGTTTTCCAACATTATAACAATAACAACAAAAACAGAATTTAAAAATGTGCCAAGGTCATTTCTTTTTCATTGCAATTGCAATGCATTGTGAATAGCTTTGTTATTTTTCCTGCAAATGGTTCCTATATGCATTTTAAAATAATAATAATAATCCTAAAGCATGTAGCTTGTATCTCAAGACAGGCACCAGAGATGGTAGCCTTTTAAGCAGACTATGTTCATAAGTGGAGGTGTTGGATTCACACTTGAAATGTAGATTTTCTTAACCATCTTCAATGCCTGACAAGATTTTACCCTGAGAGGTACATAATATCACACACACACACAAAAAAAATCCAGATACTTTTAAATCCTTGAAAATCCTCCCTTTTTTGCTACCTGCAATTGCAATGTATTTGGATTAAAGTCCAATGACTACTTTCATGAAAATCAATTAAAACACTCCCAATTAGTTAACTAGAAAGAGGAAATCAAAGTCTTTAATTCTAAACCTATGAAAAGGGCAAATTCTGCACACATTTGTGAAAATGTTCAAATACAAAGAGAAAGAAAAGAAAACTATTCTTTCCAGAAATCTTTGTTATGTTTGTTTAAAATATGAAAAAAAATCATTTTAAAAATGTGGAGAGTTGTAGAGACAGAAAATGTTCACTAGAATAGTGATGATCATAGGAAAGCAAAAATGGAAGTAGCAGTTATTAGAAAGAAGTTGGCTGAAGTTCTTTGAGATAAATGCCCAGTGAAGA
Source organism: Thamnophis elegans (assembly GCF_009769535.1). Lineage (NCBI taxonomy): Eukaryota > Metazoa > Chordata > Lepidosauria > Squamata > Natricidae > Thamnophis > Thamnophis elegans. The sequence continues at coordinate 74,472,830 of NC_045544.1, read as the reverse complement.
ATGATAAATGCCCAGGGAAGAATGACTTGGTTCACTGTCAAAAGGGCGAACAACAAAACCGTGCCTGACTAAACCGCGGTGATAAAACCGTGTGTTCTAAAGCGCTCTGACGAATGAGCGCTGAATCGTGCCGACAACAGCGCGGAGACAAAAGCGTGCTGTAAAACTAAAAATAAACCTAAACCTAATCCCTAACGCTAAACGTAACGCTAAACCTAACCCTTAACCTAACCCTAACCCTAACCCTAACCCTAAACCTAACCCTAAACCTAACCCTAAACCTAACCCTTAACCTAACCCTAAACGTAACCCTAAACCTAATCCTAAACCTAACCCTTAACCTAACCCTAAAGCTAACCCTAAAGCTAACCCTAAAGCTAACCCTTAACCTAACCCTAAACCTAACCCTAAAGCTAACCCTAAAGCTAACCCTTACCTTAAGTTAAACCGGCTTTCTGTCTCTGCGCTATTGTAAAGCGCCCTTCTATCTCCGCGCTGTTGTCTCTGCACTGTTGTCGCCGCGTTGATGACGTTGCGGTTTTACCAACGCGGTTTAGTCGGGCGCAGTTTTGACGTTCGCCCTTTTGTCGGGTCACGGTTCACCGACAAAAGGGCGAATGACAAAACCGTGCCCGATGACTTGACTCCTGTGAAAAAATTTACTTGTATCTAATAGCAAGTTTCACCAAACCTGCTGTTGGATTAAGATGGTGGAAGTTAGAACTCAATTCATCTGGAGCATATTTGTCTGAGAAAGGCTGAATTAGTATATACAAAACAGTTTCCAAAAAGTTGGTGTTGACATTTAAAGAAGCAATTCTTTTGAAATTACAGCTGAGATATTTTCAGTTATTTGGAATAAAGATAACTCTGAGTAATCTCAGAAATGCCTACTATGTCTTTAACAAGTTTGCAGTATTTCTGGAGCAAAAACTTTTCAGTAGCCAGTTATAATGCAGAATAGTTGAATAATGTTGCTCATGTCATCCAATTCTAACTCACCTAGCTGAAAAAGGACTTTAGGGGGAAAAAAAATAGATGCCGTCTTTCTTAACTACCACCAACATTGAAGGATTGTATATATTATCATCCAATAGCTGTTTTGTAAATGACTAGTTTTAATAAGTATTTGTGCTTTATGCTTTTGCTTTCCCTCTGACCTCATTATTTACAGTTTCCCACCCTCCTGCTTCTATGTGTATTCATAGTTATAACTCAACTAACACTTCACGCATCTAGTGAGCTGAACTTCAGTCGAGAAAAAAACCTATGCTATAATAAACATGTTTGTCTTTCAAGTGATCCCAGATTATTGCTTTTCCCACAACAGACTAGAATGGTTTCTTCTGAAAATCAGGTTCTCCCTCTTGCCTGCATTTCAATACAAACCTATTCCTAGATTTCTGAGAAATGCAATATATGGTCTTGGAATCAGAAGAGCTGAAGAAAAGTATAAGAGAAGTTGAATTATTCTTAAGGAAACCTTTCCTTTCCATGGCAGAACATTGAACCTAAATTCTCTAGAGTCAGTCCATAATTTTAAGTCAGTCACCTTCATTGGGGAAAAAAAATGAAATTTCCAATCTTTGGAAAATTATTGCTATACTCATTCAAATATGTGGGAGAGCATACTGCTTCCCTTTTGCCTTTCAGCTCCACCCTAGGAGCCTTCCAGACAGAAAACCATTTTTGTGTTGTATTTGTGCTGATAAATAAATAAAGGGAGACTAGTGTAGATCTATTTCAAGCTATTTAGTTGTCATCAGCTAGCCATACCCTTACTGGGTTTCAAACCTGGGCTGTTTTACATGTTAGGCAATTGTATTAGCCTCTAAGCCACAAGCTCTCCTCCCTTATCAGCTGAGCCGAGGAAATGATTAAGTGTTATGTCAAAACACCCGGTGTGCCCAAATACGGGAGGAGCATACTGCTTCCCTTTTGCCTTTCAGTTCCACCCTAGGAGCCTTCCAGGCAGAAAACCATTTTTGTGTTGCATTTGTGCTGATAAATAAATAAATGGAGACTAGTATAGATCTATTTCAAGCTATTTAGAATAGAAGGCAAAGAATTTGGAAAAAAAATCACAAACTATGAAGATCTGAAAATCAAAGTTGAAAGATAATGGCATAAACCAGTCGTGGTGGTCAGTGGTTACTGGCATACTGGGTTCCATACAAAATATTTTTGAATGGAACTTCAAAAATCAACACATTGATGAAAGGTCTATCTATCAATTACAAAAGGACACACTGTTTTGATCTGACTGTAGAATTGTTATAAATGTTTTCAAGTGTGTGGGACTTATGTTAAGTTTTTTTTTTCTCATTGGGAACTATTGCTATTATTTGTGGAATACACGTTTGCAACAGAGGTGGGTTGCTGCCAGTTCTGCCCGGTTCAGTAGAACCGGTAGTGGCCCGGAGCAGCTGAGAGCGAACAGGTACGGTGGCTCTTTTGGCCCACCTCCCCCACTCTACACCTGTTTTTATGGCAAAAGACAAATTGTGCACACGGGCACAGCATGTGGTGCCTGTTCGAGCCCCGACAATCAGCTGGTTGTCGCAGGGGCAGTGGATTGCACATGCATGCACAGCGCAAGTCAGGCACAGACACAAATGGAACGTGCATGTGCACAATCAGCAAACCGGTAGTGACGACCACCACTGGTTTGCAAGCAGGCTGGTAGCTTGCTTGTAGTCTGCAGACAGTCAGCATTTGCTCATCATTCTTTTTCAAAATAGTGAATGAAGTTTTTGTTTAAATAGCTTCATAAATTTAGGGTTTCCCCTCCCTTTGGCAGACTAGAAAGAAAAAAATAGCCCAATTCTGGGTTATGGCATTAAACAACATGGATGGTTGTGGAAAATTCAGTCTCTGACAACCTGGAGTTGTTTAGGAGTAAAAATTACTCCATCTGATTTAGCTGCTTGGGATAATTAACTGAATTATGGCACTCACCAAGCATATTAACTCTTACTTTGGCTCAATTAAGTGCAAAAGTGTTGCACAAGACTTTTCCAGGATTCCTTCTTTCCTTTAGAAAGAACTGGAAGAGATTTAAATCAGAAATGGGCAACTGTAGCTCTCCAGATATTCCTGAAATACAATTCCAATGCAGTGAAGTAGAAGGCGGCTGCTGGGGGCTGTACTTTAACACATGGAGAGCCACAACTTCCCCATCCCATTTATAAGTGAGACAGGCCTGAGTACACTCTCTATATATCTTCCCACTTAAATACATTTATTACTATTCCATCCATTTTTTAAAAATACTCTTTCAGCTTGATGTAGAGTTAAACTTTCCATTTTCTCTTTTAAATCTCCATTGTTGAATAAGTGCACCCTTTATAGCTTGACATTTCTTCGTCTCCATATTTATTATCCACACTCGAGCCTTTTATGTTTAATCTTTTAGTCTGATGTAGAGCTAAAATATTTCTTCTCAATATTTTGCATACAATTTTTTTTTGTGCCCATCTCTTTTAAAGCTTTGACACCTGCTCTCCCATACCCAGAATGAAACCTTGAGTAGATAGGCTGAAATCTGAAATTTTAAATTATAGTGTGGCATTTGCTACTTTGAACAGTGTAACAGAGAAGGACAGCCTCTTGCATGTTGTGATCATTTAGCCATCAAAAATAAGAAGCACTCTATTGTCAAGACAACCTGTGTGGCTATATGTCACTTTTGCTCTGCATTTTGTTTTAGCCAAAATAATAAACCAATAGCATTTTCCTACTTTTATCTGCTTCTATTCCTTTTTATGGTTTTGAGAATTGTTGTTTCCCCCTATCTATCTTTCAATGAACTTTCATACTGCACTGTAAACTGTGTAGGAAGGAATGCAATTTGTTCATATGAAAGGGAAAATGCCAACTCTACATAACAAGTGTGAAATCTAGGAAAAAGAACATCAGAATAAATTGAAACAGAAAGAAATGTGAGCAAACCTTGTAGGATTAAAAAAAATCTATCTAGGATAGTACAATAGGTCTCAGAGGTCTTTTCCTGCATAGAGTTATGGGTGTAACCTATGCTGTAGACAATTCAATAGGAATTTCTGGAGAGCTGGTGAGTGAGACATAATTTATCTGACAAATTTAGTGTCTTGCTTGAGAAGTATCCACAAGCAAATAGTTCCTCTATCCCAAATGTGCATGTTACAGGAAGAAGTTCAATGTGTTCCACATTTTAAGGCTGAACAAGTTTTCTTGTGGGTTTGACTTTTCCGAAGCAACAGAGTTGATTTTCCATCCCCACCCCCAGCAAATATTACAGTTGTCACTATTCTCAGAAAAGACAAATCAGGCAGACCCAGAAGCTTTTGGACGACTTGTAATTGTAAATCCAAGCATTTGATTTCTGAAGGAACTGCTTGTCTTAGTAGCCTCAGTTCAGAGACTGAGGTGAAAGCATTGGCCAGGTCTAGACAGAAGGATCAAAACCAAGTTGTTGTAGAAACTTGTTTCAATGTTTGAGAGCTCTTAGTCAGAAGTTTCAAGTCTCCATCTGAGCAGTGGTGAAATTCATTTTTTTTTTACTATCGGTTCTGTGGGCGTGGCTTGGTGGGCTTGGCTTGGTGGTGTGGTAAAGGAAGAATACTGCAAAATTTCCATTCCCACCCCACTTAGGGGCCGGCCAGAGATGGCATTTGCCGGTTCTCCGAACTACTGAAAGTTTCCGCTACTGGTTCTCCAGAATCTGTCAGAACTTGCTGGATTTCAAGTTCTTTCAAGTTTCAACTTGCTGTATCTGAGCACAGATGGTTAATCATCTCTGATTTCTTGAAGCCACTCAGGAGCATCCTTTCAATGTCCCCCCAAAGTACTTGTGTGCACTCCTGTCTTCTAGTTTCTCACCATAAAGTTATGATGGTTATACAAACTGGATGATTAAAAATCAAAAGTGGGAGGCTCTAGGAGCAAAATCAAGAGAAGATGATTTAGCCTCTAGACCTTGATCTTTCAGCACCATGGCTATCAATGATATTATCCCAAATTCTTCCTTGTATACTGATGATTCATATATATGATTATGATAACTGGGTTGCAACAGTAAAGGATCAATTGGCAATAATCAAGTGGTTACATGATTGGCCATCTATTGTTAGGCAAATGGAAGAGGATTAGCAGGAGGATGGAACTCTTTTGGGTAGGAGAAAGGCATCTTGTTCATCTTTGCTCTTTCTCCTCTTCCTGGCTAATAAGTGGGGTTGGTAAGGTCTTCCTTTCTCAGGAAACACAAACTGTATGTAGACATCAGAAGTGTCTGAGTTAATTAAATTATATTGGAACATGTCCATGTCTATATCTACATACATTTCCCTAACTCTCCATGTAGTGGTGTCTGATGTGACATCATTGGTAATAGGAACATGGTATCTTGTATAACTTGTGTTCAAGATAAGTCAAATATTTAATAAATGTCTGCAGTTGCTTGTTCAGAGTAACCCTGTGTTCAGCATTACCTTCTCATAAGCTCATATCATATCTTAGAATTAAGAACTGAGGAAAGGAATATATTTTAAGAATGGCTCCAGGATGTCATGCTGGAGGAAATGTGTTCGGGCAGCGCTGGCTCAGTAGCCTTGAAACAAAGATGAACACCACCCCTTAGAGTTTGCAGCAACTAGTGGAGTAAAATGTGTAGGGACTCCTTTACCCCGACTCTAAGGAAAAGTCTGACCAATGGAGCTCATGAGAAGTCTGGTATTTTCTCCATTATGCCCATAGAATCCAACTCTTCCCAAGTACTAAGTCTTCCTTTTCCACAACTTCTCAAGATTATCCAGGGCATGGCTATCAAGCTTTCTATGACTTCCAACTTTTGGAAGTTTTCACTGAGTGGTGATCTGGGTCACATGTCAAAGTTCCCTTCTCAGAAACAGCAAACTAAAGGTAAGCATAATATGAATATAATTAAATGCAGCTACAGTGAGTATCCCACATTGTTTTATTTCATTTATATACCTTCTCTCTATTCAAATACATAGAACATAGAATGTAGAATCATAGGGTTGGAAGGAACCTTGGAGGTCTTTTAGTCCTGCCCTCTGCTTAAGCAGGAGACCTTATATTATCATGATCAAATGTCTCTTTCTGAGACACATATTTAAGGTGGTTAACTTATTGGGATATTCATTGCTATCTAATCTATAGGAAATATATTACATAAAGAAGATTCAGAAGGATACAATATACTGTCACCTGATCTTGAGGAACTATCAATCTTCCACATCAGATTGGGGTGTATGGATGGAGGGCTGGATGGATGAGATAATACGACCAGCAAAAGGAGATTATCTTCTTATGGATACTCTGAAAACACAACCCTAATCTTTCAGTTATTATGGAACAGCTGATTGTTTTTTAAATTTTGTTGCTTAGCACACCATGTCTCTGGCCATTATGCATCAGAAATAGGATCTCCAGAGCAATGTAGCAGTGTCTGGATAGTTCTTATGTGCTAGGGATGTATTTTAATAGCTTCATTCTGCTATCACTGAGGCAATGTAACAATATTTAGATGATTCTAGAAGATAGTAGAACTCATTTGTGAGTACATAATCTTGTCACTACATCACTTTCTAACAAAAACTTCACTTCTTTACGTAAATCATTTAGTTTCTCAAGGCTCGGTAGAAAATTACAGCAACAACAATAAAAATACAAGACGTTGTAGTAGTAGTAGCAGCAGGAACAGCAGCAGTAGCAACAACAATAGTAGTTCTTTGACAGACTGCTGTGTTCCAAAGTATAAAATAATGCTGTGGAGACATTTATTTATTGTGGCCACAAGATGGTGCTAAGTGTAATTTGGACTGGCTGAAAGCTTCTCTCTATTGTCTCTTTCTCTTTATTGTCTTTCTGTTTCCCACGGGATAGCTGGGGCTAATTGATTCAGGTTAGCGCTAACAAAGAGGGGGCTGTTCTTGGATCACTAGGGCAATCTTGGAGCTAAGGAGTCAAGGTTTATGGACTAATACTAGCAAGAAATCTAAACAGGAAGCCCATTTATTCTCATCTGAGCCACAAGACTTACGCTTAAAAATTTGTACCATTCTTAGAATGAATGACCCCTTGCAGACCCAGTTGGGAAATACTTTTCAAAGGAGCACTGGAGAAGAGCAATTGGTCAGAGACAGAGCTGCTCTCTGGCTCTTAAATCAATGCCTTGCTATCAAGCAAAGAATAGAAGGCAGTGACACAAACAAAGTGCTAAACTGCAAAACCGATTTCCTTATAATCAATCTTCTTTCTTAGCCAGGCTTCCTCACCACCTTTAAGTTCAGGTTAATTAGCATCATATAAAATAGATGGTGAGCTATTCTGGCCAGCCAATTCTACTTGGGGCTCTGAAACAAGACCCAACATCCTGAAAGGCCCTGTTAATTTTCCACTTAAATAAGGATAATTGTGCAGCATTCCTCCCTAAAGATGCTGCAGAAGTAGGAGAGATGGTCACAATGCCAGTAAAAGAGGACAATGGTGGTAGTGTTGCCTGTGGATTGGTTTCAGATCTACCATCTTCAGCAATAAGAATCCTTACCACTCTGATAATATTTCTTCTTGGGCTGCTATAAGACATTGTAGGCAATGTTAATGTTACTATCCTAATTTGCTGGAGAAGAGAAGAGCATAATCCTAAATTGAATCTCATCAATTATATCCAAAATACTGCCAGCCATTTTATCTATGTGCAAGGAACATTAGATTCTTAATTTAAGACATGGCCCTTTTTTCCTCATAGGTGATTAAATAAATTTTCTAACCATTAGGAAAAAATCATTTCTAAAGGTAAATAAAAAGAAAGAAATGAAAGAAGTACATACTAACATACATACAGTTTGCTGCAGTGATTAAGGTGCTAGCCCAGAAAGCAGCAGACTATCTTAGATAGCCTTTGGGCCTGAAAGCAGATTGGGTCACTCTGCTTTGGCCTATCTCACTTCAGGAGGTCATTGTGGGGGAAACAGAAGGCAGGAGTATTAAGTACTTTTGTCAGCTTGAGTTGAAAATGCAAACACAGGTAGGTAGGTAGATACATAGGATAGGATAGGATAGGATAGGATAGGATGGGATGGGATGGGATGGGATGGGATGGGATGGGTGGGTGGGTGGGTGGGTGGGTGGATGGATGGATAGATAGATAGATAGATAGATAGATAGATAGATAGATAGATAGATAGATAGATAGATAGAATAAAAATCTAATAAGACACCTATCTATCTCAGATTCTTAGTAAGTGGATAAAAATGCCCAATCCAGATGCTCCTAATCAACAGCAAGACGGATTCTATAGAAATCTTCATGCTAAATTAGTACAGTGGGACTATAGGTCTTGTATACTATTGGGTGATTGGAATGGTGTGATAGACACTAAAAGAGATAAGAAGACCTCTCGCCCAAATACTAAGATGCGAGCTAAGCTACCCAAACCTTTTTTTGACATGATGGACGACTTTGAATTGAGAGATATTTGGCGAGAAAGAAACACAGAGGAATATGATTTTACTTTCTTTTCTGATAGACATCAATCCCTTTCAAGGATTGATTTTATACTAATCACTAATGATTTGCTTTCTAGGGTGAAGAAGACAAAGATTGCGGCTAGGGTCCTTTCGGATCATAACCCAGTTTGGATGGAATTGGGAAGGGCAGTACAAACAAGTGGCATATTTATGTCAGGAAGTATGGGCAAGGAGACCTGCCTGAGATGGTTTAACAAGATATGCCAAATCTGGTTGGAAAAGATGGTGCCAGGTGCCAAGCCATTAAAACTTTTTTTAGGTTAACACTAAGAGAGTATCAGAGGAAGTTCAGAGGAACTTTAATCAGTTTACTAGTTCTATTTCTCCAAGTAGATCCACATAGGATTGCAGGCATAGACTAGCTTGGAACTATGGGATTATAGAATTAGAAATGAATTTGAAAATATATAGTCATATTCTTTTTCAATCCCAGAATTTTATCATACTGAATATAGTGGCAGCATTCTTAAGAACCTCTAATTAATATATATCCACCAAAGGAGAGCTACTACCTCTAAGGACAGTTTCTTCCAAATTGAAAAGCCTGCCTTAACAAGGTTCACTTGAACTTTAGCTAAAAATTGCCTTTTTGCAATTTCCATCCTTTGGTTCTAATTTGGTTGCCTGGAACAGCAACAACAAAAGGCTGTTAGGGCTTTTCCGTAATAATCAGATTATAGTAGAATCTAGTGGAGTGTTTCTGACAGTTTTACACATTTGTTTATTGGATTGTTTTCTGACTGCAGTCTTGTGACTCTTCCAGTTACAATGTCACAATAAAAATAATAGCAATGCAATTAAAACAGTGAACAGTCTGCATTGCAATGCAAAACAACAAGTAGGGAAAAAAATGAATAACAGGAGGAGCAGATAAGGTTGCTGAAAAGCCTTGGAAGAAAGCTCCACTTTTGAGAATGTACTAAAAGCTATCAGGGAAGGGACCAGTCGGATTTCAGTGGGAAGATCATTCTACAATGTTGGCTCTGCTATGGAAAAGTCCTGCTTCTAGTTTTGTCTCCTTTGACACTCGGGAAATATGTGCAAGGAGACTTGCCTGACAGGGTTTTAACAGGATAGGCCAAATCTGGTTGGAAAATATAGCCCCAGGTCAGGGGTGGTATTCTACCGGTTCACCCAAACCAGTAGCGGAAATTGCGGGTCATCCGCTCTGGCTCTATTTCATCCTATTTAGGGATGTGAAAACCATCCCTGCTCCAGGCGTCAAGCATTAAGACTTTTTTTAGGTTAACGCTATCACTTTAAATTGTGTTTCAAAATGAGTAAGCAGTGCAGGGGCCCAATTTATGGATGCACAGTAATATATTGTGTTAAAGAAACACAGGCTGCCATGTTCAGAAACAGTTGCAATTTCTGGGAAGAATTAAAAGGCAGCCCCATGTAAAGAGCATTGCAGTACTCTATCTGCAGGTTGATCAGGGCATGAGTTACTGTTCCAAGTTTATCTTATGCCATAAAGTTCTGTGCCTTTTGATTCATAAAAGTGCACAGCTTCAGTTTTTCTTCAATGGAATCATCATGATAGTGATTTTTTCACACAGGACCGTAGTGAAAATGAATAAAAATAAGCCAGCATAGAACTTTGAACAAAAACATCTATTATTTAACTAACTAAGTTCATTTTTTCTTACAGCAGGGTACCATTTATCTTGACACATTGTTGAATAGACAGAAAGATTCTAAAACATCGGCACATGCAATTTTAATTATATACCCCTATAGTACACATACACACATGGACATGCATAATATAGGCACACAAGCACACACTCTATCCCAGGCATGTTTTTGTGTGAGTGCATTCAGGCAAGAAGCATGGAAAAACAATTTAAGAGATATATTTATGCTTGCAGAATGTTATAGACATGTTGATTGGTGCCAGAATTCTTCAGCCTGCTTGCCAAAAGTCACTGAGCTCAGATTTGCACTTCGATGCATCTGTCATTAGACTTGGTATTCGTCTCATGTAACCTTCTTAATATCCTGGAGTTTGTATCAATTGAATCAAATAGTTTTATGGTATTGTCACAGGTAAAAGTGAAAGATTATAAAGCTATTAGAAAACATGCCTTGCAAACATTCTCAGTTATAACTTCATCCTAATTGAGAAAGAATGCTTCTGCATTAACACACAAAATCTATAAGTACTAATAATTTCTTCTTTTTCTAAATTCAGGGCTAATACAAATGCCATAAAATATTGCCAAATTCCTTTGTGGAGCAGACAAAGACTCATCAGGCATATGAATTAGGATGCATTCGTGCAAATTAATAAAGTGAATGAGAAGTAATTAGATGTAAAATAAAAAAGGAGGAATAATTCAGTCAAAGGAGTGAAGATGTTATATTCACATTTGACTTAAATTTTGGGTATAGACAGTAAATGGAATAACTCTGAAACCAGATTAATTATTTTAACTAGAAATTCTTTATTGTTCCAAATATAATGCAGAGAATTTTGATTGGGAATTATGACTTGGCTGTCTAATCTCTTTCAACTTTATATTATCAAAACTGAAAAATTATTAATTTTGCAGAAAGGCCTTGCTTTTTCATCACTGTGTATTCATGCTTTCCTCACTTTCACATATGATGGAAGTTCATCTTTACTACACTGTTACATCCATCTCCTCTTTTGCTCCCTCTTTCCTTCTTTTGACTCCTCAGTTTCAATATATTACCTATTCAACCCTCATCTATTCCTTTTTCTTTTTATGGGTTCCAAAGTGACAGAGATCTAAATTTGTGCACTTGAAAGCAATTTTTATCAATTCATCCCATAATAAAATCCAATTCTGGGTGCCAGTAAAATGATGCAAAGCATTTTCTATGGCTTAGGGGCTGCCTCCTAGAACCTCTCGCATGTGTGTTTTTATGTATTAGCATTCATAAAAGAGATTCCACTTGGGAAGATTTATCATGTTTATTATGTTTAAGGCTGTAGGCCAGATGGTAAAAGCCATATGTATTCCAGAGTCCTCTTCAGAGGAAGAGTTCCCCTCCTCCACCTACATTTGTTTTTGTTTACTGAGAAGAACATACTTCTGGGTTCATAAAATTTCCACATGATGGGCCTCTTGCGTCATGGAGGAATGCACTAATTCTGTCCTTCTGAATCTGAACTATTGGGAATTATAAAAATAGGAATTGAAAGAGGAGATGGGCAGATAGGAGAGGAGGAATAATTGTTTCTAAACTCATACATGAGACTGAATTGCTCCAATGAGTTCATTATTGTCTCTCCTTGGGAATGCTTTCTTCAGGATTGTTATCCACAATTTGTGGAACCACTAACAACTAGGCAAAAAAAGAGAGAGCTGTTCTGCAGTTGTCCTTATGTTTAATGGGGAGGAGGAGCTCATTGCAATATGTAGAAAGTGAAAGTGCTGGCTTGAGACAAAAAGGTTGCATGCAAGACATGGGGATCAAAAGAATATGAGAGAGAAATGCATGTTCTTCTTCTGTGGAATATCCATTTAAAAACAACAAGGGCTTGGTTACATGTTCACATTGAGAGGGATGTCTTAATGTTAGAGTGGCTGGAACTAATAATAAAAACTGGTCTAGATAGATGCATTGTCATTCTAACTCTGTACAGCTGTTCCTGCATTCTTCTTCTCTCCAAGCCCATGAATAGAACTCACATATGGATCTAAACAATACAGGAGCAAAAAAAAAAAAAAAACGCCCACAGATTTTATTCTTCCCCTCCTGGAAATGCTGTTCTGCATCCATCTGTAAATCTGTGCGATCAAATACTTCATAAACACAGAAGAGAATCATAAGCTGCTATATAGCTTGCATTTGTAGGAAAATAATATTTTATTTTGACCCATAATGCTTTTGTTAGTCCCCCAAGAAGTTATTCATTTTGTCCACTTCTTGCCTAAGATGTGGTAACTTAAATTGTGTCAAAAGCATCCCTCTCATTTTGTTTGGTTTATGGTTCTCATTGTGTAGTGCCCCAGTTTGGCATTATTTTGTAATAATGAAAGAGAGTTATTAAACAGACTAAATGAATGAATGAGTAAAAGAAAATAGAGTATTAATACTATTTCTATGTTCTGTTTTTTAGTAGTGACTGTTTTATGGCAATTAATATCTTCATAAATAAGCGCCCACTTCTGGCATTTACTTCTTTATGGTTTCTTGTCACAAGATGGTTGCATGAACCACAGGGCAAAGATGTGTAACCAATTGATTAATTCTTTCTATTCACCAATATTTCTTGTCATTAAATTATACATTGCAAATATAAGTCAAAAGCTTGCAGAGTTTATTTGTATGGAGAGTCCCAATTTATATATTTATTTCCTTCCTTGGAAATGTAATCGTCTCTGAAATTGCTATTATGGTGGTACCTTGGTATTCAACTGTTTGAAACTCATCAGATTTCTTACTCAACACATTTTGTGTTTTGTGAAATTTTTGCCCCAGTACTCATTGTTTGTTTGGTACTTAATCAGTGGTGTATTAACCATTAAGCAGACTAAGTACGTGCTTAGAACACCAGGCCTAAGGGGGCATCACAAAGTTGAGAAAAAAAACCCAATGAAGATTTATACAGTATGTTCAAAGGATTTGCACCAAGATTTGTCAGTGCTTAGTGACCAGTGAGCCTTAATCCGGCACTGTACTCAATGCACAAGCTAGAACTTGTTGGTGTCAGTTGCCTTGTGACTCACTACATTATTCTTTATGAAAAAAAATTGTTTGGTATTCATTTTTTTTGTTCTCATCTCACCTTCTGGAACCAATTCATGATGAATACTGAGGTACTTGTTCACTTTTTGTTTTATGGAAAAACAATTTCAAAGGCAAAATGTTGATGTTTACCAATTTTTCCCATTTGCTAGTAGGGATTTTGTTGTTGTTTAGTTTAAAGAATTTTTAAAATGAAGTGAAACTTCAGTAGTATGTCATTCTCAAGAATCATCTTCATTTTGATCACACCTGGGCCCCATGGTGGATATTAGCAATCCAGTGCTTTATTTGGAAACAGGAAAAAAACCCTAACAATGTGAAACTTTAAGTGGTAGGGATGTCATGGGGAGTTAGACTAAGCGGCCAAGTGTGAAAGAATATAGACAATCAACTAATTCTGAAAAGGATGTTTATCAACCAATCAACCAATAGCCGTTGGAGAAGGAGGATTAAGCTACTCAATTCCATCGCCTTCTGAGGGTGATTCTGCTTGTAGTGGATTCCATTATGAAATTTCCCACAAGGGTCAATCTCAGATAGCATTGACTGACTCCATGTGAGATTGGAAACTTGCAATAAGATTCTGGAATTGAAGCGTAGTCAGCCAATTGGTTAGTATGTATAGATAAGCACTCTTGCAGCCAATTCTTAGATTTAACAGAAAAAAATGAAGCCTGTATATCAGGAAGGAATGTAGATGCCCGCATTTCAATGAGTTGGAATCAGACTGAGGTCTGCATTGGACAGGAATCAATAAGATGATGTTTGGATGTAATTTGATGTAATATGTGACATGGTATACATATCTTCATATGAGCCTTCCCCTCAGAGCTATGCCAAAAGGTGGGACTTTCACACATCTGTTCCTAATTTCTAGAACTGTCTTTAGTATTGTTTATATATGCTTTTATGTTGATTTTTAAGCACAATAACTGTTAGCAGTTGCTTTATTGTAATTTTATTGGTGTTTTCATATGCTGTACACATTCTGCATGTTGCTTTGGCAGACGAAATAGAGTTATAAAATGCTACAAATGATTAAAGACATACTGTATATCTGGACCAGTGATCAAATATAGTGATCAAATCTAATAATTATATGAAATAGCCAATGAATGCCATTTTTCCTTTTTCTTTTCATTCAAAGTGGCACATAATAATATATGAAAGAAATGAAAATGTGAAAACAACCTGATTAGCATATAGGAAGTTTAGATGCATTAATGAACTGGCTTAATTAACATGTTCATGTGTACATTGATCAGAGTTCAAAATGGAATAAAATTTAATGCTTAAATAACACATTTAAATGAACAAGAAGCTAAGAAAAACAATTTAAAAATATTATAGGCTTATGTTTGAGATTTCACTGTGTTTTATTAATGAATAGCATTAATTAGCTAATTACTTAAAAGTTTACATAATTGAAAATTTTAATCAGTTGGCATTTCAATGAGAAGGCAGATGTCCTAATAAAATGTGGTCTTATTTTGGAAAAGGGCAATATCATGGTAATTTTGAAAGAAACAATATGAATGGAAAAAGTAATGTTTTATATGTAGCACAGATTAATAGAAATTGATATGTACCTTAAGAAAAAAGAAAAGAACAAAGATTAATGAATGAAAGCAAATATATGTGTCCCAGGATAATGTTGCAGGATCCAATCTGGGACTACTGGAATGTGTTAAACAGAAGTTCCCTGAGGATGGGCTTCAACATGATTATGAAAGCTTGGAAGACTAAATCTCTGGTTCTGGTAACCAACCCAGGTGACCAACCCTGGTGAACAACCCAGGATCCTGCAAAAAAGATTAACCTAGTGGTGCAAAGGTTAGGATGTAGTATTGTAGGCTAACTCTACCCAAAATCTGGAGGTTGAACCTGATGGGGCTCAAGATTGACTCAGCCTTCGATCCTTCCCAGGTCAGTAAAATGAGGACCTATATTGTTGAGGACAATATGCTGACATTGTAAACTGCTCAGAGATGCTGTAAAGCACTGTGAAGCGGTATATAAATGCTATTGCTATGATATTTGACATATTGCATGTCTTCATTTTCAATTGTTCTACTTCCTCTTATATTCCTATTTATTTTTGCATATTTTGCAGCCAAAAATAAGGATTTACAATTTATGATTTTATTTTTAACATCATTGCCTGATTAGAGTCACTTGTTGATATGGGCAGCTATATGAATTAATTAAACAAACATAATGAAATGGAGGGGACAGAGAAAGATATGGAAAATATTGCACAGTTGCAATATGTTGCACAATACATATACAATATATATTACCTGATGTGATGAATGGTAAATAGAATACATTCCTACACTATTTCCATACCTTAATTTGAAGAGGAAAAAGTTACAATAGCTGCTTCATGAGTCAAGGTGTTTTTGATTTTGTTCCTCAGTGTAGATAGAAAAATGAGGAATAAATACCATACATTTATATTTTAGAGTCATAAGCATTTAATTCCAATTGCTAGTATTTGCAAAATGGATGGCCAGACTAAATATTTCTCAATGGCCAGACTTGACTAAATATTTATTGTATTGGGAATTCATAGTATTGATAGGGAATTCCTTGTTTATGTACACTGAAAGCAATGGGTTGTCCATTATGTAGCTTGGGGATATTTAGCTGTAATAGCAATGTCTGATTTGATTAATATCTAATGTTCCTTCACATCCAGTTCCCCAAATCTCTTCAGTTTTCATACCCAGGTATATAGTGACCAATGGGAAATACAGTGCATACTCAGTTTGGCTTCAGCAATCAGGAGGAAAAATAGCAGCTTATTGTAAAGATATAAACATATACCCAGTTGGCTTCAATCTGGCCTTTTAAACTACTAATTGAATGTCAGCGCACTCAAATAATGGCGATCTCCAGACGATTATCATCTCCTCTGAAATTATGCACATAGAAACAGGGCCATAGTAAATCTTTGATTATATGAGGGTTACCAAGGAAACAACTTTTTTATCTATGTTCCATCACATTCTCTAAAATCAAACTTGAGTACCTCTTGACACTTGTCACAGATCTTGTTGAATTAAACTAAAGGGCCATGTTTTCTAGCATTCTGTCCCATTGAGAAGGCTGAAGAAAACAACAAAGCAGGACACAATAATGACTAATGCACTAATATATGATGATAAGCAACTGCATGAATCTAGGACACAAAGTCATAAACTGTGTTATTTGCCCTTTAGCCATCATTTGAGACTTATAATAGGGTTTACATTAAGCGGAATGGCCACGATAATGGGAACCAGATAATTCATTTTGTTTGTAATCTGTTTATGATATGTTTTTATTTACACCATAATGACATATCTTTATTATAGTCTTTTTAACAGAGTTAAAGCTGTATTGAATATTACTAGGATTTTAAAAGATACATTGGTTCAAAATTCACCATTCTCTTTATTTCACTGCTTTGGAAAATGAGAACAATTTTAAATTTTGCTTTGGATAAAAATGCTAGTCAATTGATAAACTGTTGGCTTCTGTTGCTTTGTTGTTAATTTGTTGAACACCAGCATTAAAAATAAAAAGAAGACAATCAATATTGCACAATTCTCTGCACAAATTTGTTCATCAGCTCAAGGAGGCACATCATAATTAAATATTTTTCTTATTTCATATAAAAATTGACAAAAACATTGTCTGATTTTATATCAAATAATCTAAAACAAAATTTTCAGAAAATATCCAACTCTGCAACTTCAATTGCAGATATAGAAACTTTTTAAAAATATAGGTTTTCTAACAAAATGTGGGCTAGGAAATCTGTTGTCCGCAAACAAATTTTTGAAGAACTTCAAAAAAGTTTTCAAGGATAGTACCATGAACATGGCTAACTAACATGCTAAATTATACTTGGCTCAAAACTGTTAATTTTGAGTAGTTGAAACTATTTAGGATTTCATTCAGGATTTTTTCTACTTAATTTGCAGAAGCCTAGAAGTGGCATTTGTCTTTCCAAAAATTCAGGAAAATGAATAAGACCTTTATACTATTGAAACATGTATACATGCACACAAATAATTTATTGGCCTATTGTTTAAAAGTACTGTGAGTATTTATTCTTCTAGTCCAACCCCTTGCTCAAGCAGGAGACCCTATATCTTTTCAGACAAGTGGCTGTCCAGTCTCTTCTTAAAAACCTCACTGATGAAACACCTACAACTTCTGAAGGTAAGCTGTTCACTTGTTCTCATGGTTAGGAAGTTTCTCCTTAATTCCAGCTTGCTTCTCTCCTTGATTAGTTTAGTCTCTCCTTGATAAGAATCTTCACTGAAAATGTTCTTTTTCAATTTTGGCAGCATGTGTGCTGAGTTAAGAGTTTAATGCAGACTGTTGTTTTCTGGTAAGGTTTTATATACCCTGAAAATGATGTAGAAAAAGGACTGTAAAATTGCACTGCTTTAATCAATAACAGAGTTGTTCTGTTTTCATATCATAGCCTCATCTTTTTAAAAAAAGGATGCACAGAACTACTTCCTGGATATAAAAATATAACTCCTAGGTTTCCTAGAATTTAGGGAAAATTTTATTTATTTTATATTTATTTCATTTAAATAGAGTGCCATGACGTACAAGCAACACTGATGGCTAACTGGAGACATGAATTTGGAAAAATCTAAGTAGATTTTGAAAAAGGGTATTGTGATATCATAACTAAGTTTGGCTTTAATGGTTGTCATGATCTTTCTGGAAACCTAGATTCCACTGTGGTTTAAGATGTTATAGCTTAACTATGACAGCATGAGTAATTTAGCAATTCTTAACCCATGCAGATAATTAATGCTGAACTCTGAGAAATAGATTATGATTACTAACAGCACAATCTGTCCAATTGTGACTTGCACCCTCTTAAAGCTTCAGGGGCATTTTAATTTTTTTAAAAAATATTTTTTAAATTTATATTATGCCTTTATTATTTTTGCAAATAATTCAAGGCAATGAACATATCCAACATACCTTCCTCCTCTTATTTTCCCCACAACAATAACCTGTGAAGTAGGTTGGACTGAGAGAGAATGACTGGGCCAAGATCACTTAGCTTTCATGGCTAAGGAAGGACTTGAACTCATGATCTCCTACTTTCCAGCCTGGTGCCTTAACCATTACAGCAAACTGGCTCTGCAGATATAGCATGGATTTATGCTTTCTCCACATTTAGATGCAGAATCACAATTCAAGCTCTGAATTCCTACATTAATGTCCTGAAACAATGTTTTGCTCTAAGGTGGTACACATAATCCCTCATCTTACGACAATTAGTGACTGTTCAAAATTACGAAGGCACTGAAAAGTGACTTAGGATGGTTTTTCATACTTATGACCACTGAAGCATCCCCATGGTCACATGATCAAAATTCAGATGCATGACCATTGGTTCATATTTATGACGGTTGCAGTGTCCCAGCGTCATGCGATCACCTTTCGTGAGCTTCTGACAAGCAAAGTCAATGGGGAAGCCAGATTTATTTAACAATAGCAATAGCAATAGCAATAGCAGTTAGACTTATATACCGCTTCATAGGGCTTTCAGCCCTCTCTAAGCGGTTTACAGAGTCAGCATATTGTCCCCAACAACAATCCGGGTCCTCATTTTACCCACCTCGGAAGGATGGAAGGCTGAGTCAACCCTGAGCCGGTGAGATTTGAACAGCCGAACTGCAGAACTGCAGTCAGCTGAAGTAGCCTGTAGTGCTGCATTTAACCACTGCGCCACCTCGGCTCCTTAACAACCATATTACTAACTGATTCACTTAACAAGTGTGGCAAGAAAGGTTGTAAAATGGGGCAAAGGTCACCTAACAAGTGTCTCACTTAGCAACATAAATGTTGGACTCAGTTGTGGTTGTAAGTCAAGGACTACCTATACATTGCCAGATACCTTCCATATCTATAATATATAAACTCAAATATTTAGAAATAGAGGCAAAAATTGACATAGTTCTACTAATTCTTTGATATATCAACTTGCAGTCACAAGAGCTGGTCTGCTATTTACCTTGCAACAGGTAATATGCATTTATTAAATGGTATAATTGAGCTTTTCTTTTAAATCAAATTCATAACCCTGCAAATGTGATGATAAGGTAATTAGTAGAAGAAAACTAAGTAAACCCCAGAAAAGTATTTACTGTGAATGCATAAAATTTTGGTTTAGAGTTTCCAGTGGAAAGAGCACTTCTGAAGCAAGTGGGTGGTTAGTCTATTGATACAAAGGAAGTAGTGGATTTACTTTGGGCATGTTTCAGAGTATGAAAGAAATAAGAGACAAGATAATTAGAAAATAATACTATGAAACTATGACATTGTGCCAAAAAAATCTCACCAGAGTTATGTGATTAAAATAGATTATGAGTAAGAAGGCCACATGAATCAGCAAGGACCTTGTCACAACTGTGTACTTTAGTTTAAAATACTCAATTTTCTTTCCTTGTATTTTATTTCAACAGGGAGAAAATTCAGGCAACACTTTCAATCAATCAATCAAATTTATTATGATATTATTTACTATGATTAATGATTAATACAATTCAATAACAAGAAAAATTAAGAATCAAGAAAATAAGATTTGATAGATGTGTAGATGAAAAAACAAGGTTTTAGTACAATCCTTAAGGGAATTTAATTTATATTGAAATTTACTATCAAATTTCATAAAAGTGTTTAAAAACACTTCAACAATTAAAAAGCTTAACTTTTAAAGACTTAACTAATATAAGGTTAAAAGACTTAAATATTAAAAACTAAATTAATTAATATATACTATAAAGTCATTGTTAACACATGATCAGATAGATAAATTTCTCTATGTGACAATACTAAATTAAGAGTCTAATAAAATATTAATATGTTAATAACAAAACTGTAAATCAGGGGTGTCAAACTCAATTTCATTGAGGGCCGCATCAGGGTTTTGTTTGACCTTGGGGAGCTGGGCTGGAGGGGCCAAGGTGGTCATGGCCAGCTTATTGTCACTTCTGTTGGGGATGCCTGTGGTGGCCTAAGCACTCTGCTGGCAAAAACAGGCTCCCGAGCTCCGTTTTCAGCTGCCTCTGCCACGTGTGACCCTCCCAAGCTCTGTTTTTGACAGAGGATTGCTGGAGGCTGTGGCAGCCAAAAATGGAGCTCAGGAGCTCATTTTCACTGGCAGAAGCACCGTAGGCCAGTCCTTCACTCTTTCCAGGGTTGTCCTGTGAGCCAGGTCTAAATACCCCATGGGTCAGATCCACCCCTCATGGCCTTGAGTTTGACACCCTTGCTATAAACCAATAACTACCCAGTCAAATTAAAGAAAAACAATTTCCATAAGATCAAGACGATGCATTTGGTTAGTAAAAAGAAACAACCAACAATAGATTGACAGGGTTGACTTCAGCTTGAGAGAGTATCTGTAACTGATAGTCAATAAAATAGCCTTCAGTGTATTTGTGCCCGTGCCCTGCTTCCTAAATGGCAACAATCCCCCACCCAATGATTCATCTTTACCTAATAGCTCCCTCCTTTCCCATTTGGCATAGCTGGGCTATTATACACCCAAACATCAACTAAATACTGAAGTTTCTATGGAATCAAATGCAATCATTCTCTCACCATCTCATTCTGTTAATTTATGCTATCTCAAATGACTTTAATTTCAGATCTATTATTGTCCCTGTTATTTAAAAGATGATCCAAATATTTTAAAGAGGTCTTATAATTAAACAATGCATACAGTACAGGAGAGAGAGAGAGAGGGAGAGAGAGGGAGGGAGGGAGAGAGAGAGAAGGTGGGAGGGAGGGAGAGAGAGAGTGAGAGAGAGGGTGGTAGGGAGGGAGAGAGAGAGAGAGGGTGGGAGGGAGGGAGGGAGAGAGAGAGAGAGAGAGAGAGAGAGAGAGGAACAAAAGGAAAGAGAGATTTTCTTCAAACCCATTTAACCCACAAAAAATTTTAAACTTTAGATGAGGTTTATTCACTAAGGATTACTTGCTAACTTTACACCGAAGTCACAAAATGTCATGGTATGCAAGGTTTCCCATTGTGAAGGGCAGATGGTGCTTCATCCCATTTTTACATAGCTGCACTCACATACAATTCAATTAAAAGCAATAACGCAGAATAATTTCACCAGCTGTAGAGCAATATCTAAACTGGAATGGAGGTTCCTTGAGAATAATGGAATATTTTTTTAAGACTGGCACATTATGCTATGCTTTTTTCACCTCCACTGGTTTCATTTGAATTGAATTCAACTCCCATGGATTTTGACCCTTGAGAAATGAACTTTCAAATATTTGGCTGCCATTCTGGCTAGATATCAGCTTGGCTTGAAAGGTGTGTGACATGCATATGTACAAATCCAGACCTTATTTTTTTCTTAGGGATTCCTGAATGCCCCGAATAGAGAAAGGCAGGAGTATGTACCAGGGACACAGTCCTTTAAATGGTGGAAACTCCGTGATGGAAAGACTCATTTGTAAGATAGGAAGGTATTTTGGTAAAGACCCTAATGGACAAGGGATTTAGCTCATCAACTGTAACAGCACAGAAAGAAACACATGTCATGGGTTATTTATAGGCATTAAATTAATGCCTTTTTATAAAGCATCTTATAAAGAAAAGAAACCCAAATGAATCTAATAAGAGTGTGTATTTTGGGGTAGATAAAATTATTTTTTAAAAAGTCCTCAAGAATATTAAAACTATCATTCCAAATTCGCTGACAGAAAAAAATCCTGTTGAAATTAACAAGATTTGCTCCTGTGTAAGCATACATAGTCCTGTCTTCATAAAAGAACTATGTAGTTCTGACATAATAGACATCAAGTGGTAGCACCAAGGGTTGAATAGTAAATCTGTTCCTTTTCATTCACTAGCAAAGGTTTATGATATAAAAATAACTACACCTTTAGTGGAAGTTTAAGCCCGAGGATTGCTCTTGGCAGAATGTTTCAAAAAGAATAAAGTCACATCTACTAACTTAGCAGTATTAAGTTAATAGCAACCATTCTAGAACTGGACCTGGAAGCAATCTGCAAGCCAGTTGAAACAAGCCAAGATTAAGGAAGTATGTTTTCTGAAACCTGGTCTCAACATCAGTGTGTTTAAATAATCTGAGCCATGTTATCTATAATTTATGAGTGTTTTTTAAGTTTTCTTTAGCAAGGCTAGATGTATCCAAATAAAATTAACCATGCAGTGTTTCCTAAATGTTTCTTATTCAAGGCCTGATTGAGGTGTGAACCCAAACTTCGATCCCAAGTTCTCCTAAATTGTGGAATTTCACTTCTTTTTTGTGACCAAAGAGAAACTAATTTTTAACATCAATAGGGATCAATCACAATTATACATAAGACAGCAGGTCTGCAGGACCAAAATATTTCTCTTGGAATTTATGACATTGTTTGGTCTCTTAATAATTAAAGAAGTCATGTTACTAAGCAAAAACAGCTTTCTTATTTAACTGAAAAAAGTGGCATTTGGCAAATTGCCGCAATAGAGCAGAATTTTCAAAACCAACAAAGATGGATGAGATACAAAGAACTGTTGGTAATTTGTGCTCTTTCTCCCCCTCATACTATCTGAATTAATTTATGATGGCATTAATCCACCCCTTTCAAAATATAGAGCTGGAAACCATGTTCACCTCTATCATGTGCAAATATTTCTTTGTTACAGGCCCTCATTAGATTTTTATTATAATTAAATAATAAAACGTTTCAGAGCTACAAGACTGTTGTGATTGCAGATGGTGCCCTGTGTAAATGAGTACAATTTTAGGTGCCTTTTGGTAGTTATAACACACATCTGGAACCCAGTACATTTAGGTTTGCCAGGGAAAGCAGAGATGTCCTGCTTAGCATCTTTAGGCAAGTGTTTGTGTATTAATATGAGATGCAGTGATTAAAGGAGTCTAGTCAAGTTCAAAACTGATATCCACTCATCTCCCTACCCAGAATTAAGAATGCAGGAAGTGCAATAATCAGCAGATGATCCAAAGTTCATGCTCAAGTACGAGTAGAAGTGAATAATCCCAGGCAAAGTCATGCCTCAAAAGCAGAGTTCAGGTTCAGGCCAACAAGAATTTCAATGGCATTGTTAGCAAACTCTGAGAATGCTGAAATGACAAGACACAAACAGTGATGCTATCACTTCAATGCTATGATTACAGTGTCTAAGGAAAAAGTTTGTGGCAATCTTGATTTATGAAGATGTGGCTGATATAATGTCCTAGACTCAAGCTGGAGTGATAAAAAGTGAATGTTAATGATCAAAAACAAAAAATTATGATTTTTTTAAGCGCACTTTATCGTTACTGGTATATAGACAAGCAAGTAGTTGAACAAATTAGATTTTTCAACCATTCTAGAAGGTTTTCAAGCATGGACAGAGCCCACTTAAGAGCCCACTTAAATTTAATTTCCTCCTTTCCTAAAAGAGTGCAGCAATTATTTTGCAATTGCGTCCTTCTGCAAGTAACCTATTTCCTCAGCTCCAATACGGTGCACAGTTAGACTCTTTTTCCAACTTTCCCGACTTTCCATGTTTTCTGCTGCAATTTCTGAAATGAATAGGATAACATGTACTTCCACAAATTCACTCTCAACTATTGATGTATATTTTTTGTAAAACCTAACTTTAGTGCAACGATGCAGAAATTACTGTCAGGCCTGCATAATATAACTTCAGGTTAGATATGGGCCTCCTTAAATTGTAAGTGCAATTGGAAAGATGTCCCTTTGGATAAATTTCAGAATTTATCAAAAGTGCATACTGTTTAGCTTTTGATGGTTCTGAAAAGGCAAATTGACTATTAATATCCTCAAGGGTAAATATGATTTATTGCTATATTAGTCAGAAAATCCCCCAAAAGAGGGGAAAATGTTTCCTGAGCTCAGTTTACTAGTTTTAAGATGTTTGCTTTTGCTCGTATTTATATTTTCCCCAGAAGTTCCAGGCAACTTAAATAGGAGGTAAATGGTGGTGAGGGAGAATGAAAGTCACCTAGTAAATATCCATCAAAGTGAACTAGGACTTTGGTTTTCCTAGTCTTAGTGCAGCCTCTTAATCACTAAACACAAAGGCATCACTGTTATATTAAAACAAAGAGTTACATATAGTTATATTCAACCTTGTTATGTGCTGCTTTATATGTAAAACCCTCATTGTTATGACCTCTACTTGGGCAAAATGGTGCAACAACTTTTGAACCAGAGTACCTCAAATGAGCTAACTTACAGAATGTGTCCAAATCCGGGGCCCACAACTCCTGAGGGAATAAAATTTGGGGAAGTTGCTGCTGCTTCAGTGCTGCTGGGTTGATGCTGTGGTCACGTAATCTTCATATTCAATGTTCTGTGACAGTTTCCTGGCAATCCCACACCCATCCCACACCCAGTAGCAAGGAACAGACTACTCATATGACTCTTTAAAAAGCCACAACTTTAAGGAGTGTGAAAAAGGCCCTGAATGTTTTTATTGCTTTATGTGCTCCTTTTCTCTCACATAAACATGCTCATTTGTCTACATTTCATGGCAAAAGATACCAGTATCAGATTAAGTTTCTTAAAAATAGAAGGAAAAGACTTCTTTAAAATGCATAAGAAACCCAAGGAAATCTATGAAATCATATGTTTAAAATTCTTGTCTAATTTGCTGGTTAGTCGTGAAAAATATTGCTTGAAATTTCAGAGATTTCTCATCATTTGAAAATAATTTACTTGTCTGTTTTTCTTCCTTTTCTCTCTCTCTTTCCTTTACAACTTACTTCAGCAAGAAAATGATTTGTGTTTTGTCCCTGCCATCTGTTGCCTGTTTTTCAGAAGTTGTTAATTCGTCAAGGGACAATATTCCTTTTGCATCAGCTGCTTGAAAACATATGGTGAAGGTGGTGAAAATGGCCTCATCAAATCTTGTTCCTGTGTGGGTTGGCTTGACCACTCTTGAGAATCCTGGAAAGGTTTGTCACCCATATCATTACAGTAAAGAGAAATAATTTATTAATAATTATTTGGGTGGAAGAATAGAACCAAGAGCTTGTCAAGGATTGTTATGTTCTTAGTAACTTCAATATGGAAGATAAGAATTGGATCAACATCTTAACATTGTTCTATTGAACAACTGGATCAATACAATTGATTTTTTTTCAAGGGATTATACTTGACAATAAGCAACAAGGGGAAAGTTATGATTTTCCACGTATGAAGTGCATGAATTTGTTGGAACTTGGCGGGGAAATATAGTATCACTACTGTAACAAACAATCTTCAGGTGCCAAGGAATCAGTACTTTAATCACTTATTTTAGTTTCTGGTTTGGCAATTGGAAAACAGGAACATGCAAGTATATGCATATATAATAATATGCAAATGCATAGTTATAGATGAAAATATTAATTAAATATTAATGACACAAGTAACATATTACTTGTCTGAAAATAAATCCTTATACCATCCATATAGCGCAATCCATTTGGAAGACATATTACATGGGAGAATCCCAGTTTCACTATAATCAGGAGTTTTCCTAAAACAAAAAAGTGAATTCACTTTTACATAGAAGCAGCAGTTAGTATAACAGTAAAATTCATATTCAGAGTTTGTCAACTCTTTATTTGAATAGAACAACCAAGGTCACAAGAAGTGAAAGAGGTTACAAATAGTTCTGATTAACTGAGCATCACTTTTAAAATATGGTCTCACACATTTAGGGACAAAATACAGTACTTTGACAATGGATTATGATTACCATCCTGTTGCCCAGCAGACCACACTGGAGGGCTGCCAAAAATAATCTATGAATACACCTATTTCTATGTATTGGTATACTCATTGTCATCAACATGCTGGAGAGTTTAGAAGAGAACAAAATATAATAAAAAGTAACAATAAAACAGTGTTTTGCCAAGCTGTCTTACTCTGAATAAAAGTCTTGAAGGAAAAGATATGCATATTTCTTTTGTGCTGTGCAATTTTAGATTTTGCTTTTTATAGCAAAGCAAATTGTTTAATGTTGAACAAGATATAGAATATATTGAATGTTGATGTGTCAGAGTAGAAATGAGACAGACTGAGATTAGATGTGCAGGTTGCAGCAAAGACAAGCACCTGTTACTTTGGGAACTGTGCCAAAACATTTTTGGATGGATATTGTGCCAAAGTATTAAACTTAGTGATCTGAAAAATCTTTTGTGGTTTCCTTCAATACAAGTGATCATTACTACCCAAAAAGAGCTTATTTCTAGCAGTGCTATTTAGAAATCTGTTGACTTCCAGTAAGACAGACAAAAGTGTCTTCTTTTTTTTTTTTTAGCTTTTCAGAAAGATCAAAACAATATTCATTTGGTAAAGATTTAACTTTCTTTTTATTCTTGCTAGCTGAACAGTCAAGAGATTTAAAAAATCATTTATTTATACTGAACCCTCCTTGTCATGCTTTTCGGGTACAGTTGCAGTACTTTGAAATAAAATAAAAGTTATAACAAGAGCAGAGACTGCCAATAAAGGGTTATTGGTAACCATAAAATGGCTACATTTGTATGAAAAAAGTAGATATTGAATAGACAAAAGTGAAGACATGGAAAAGGAATCAGATATCTCTGCTTCATCATACTAATGCTTCTAGAATACTGATGCAACCACTAAGAGGACTTATTTCTTGTAGCTTCCAACTACTTTACAATCTCTGCATTGTAGGGAACAGGCAAGATGGCATGGGAAGAAGTGATCTCTTGAAGACCACTTAGGTCTTAAATAGAACTATCAATGTTTGGCATTGTGTCCAGAAGCAAGAAGACAGGCAGAATGGTGTATTGATCAAGATGTCAGATTGAGACTATGGAGAGCAAAGGTTCAAGCCTCTCACTAAATCATGGAGTTTATTAGGCATATTTAGACCAGCTCTTCTTTCTGAGTCTGAACTACCACACAGAGAAGTAAGGAACTTCCTCTAGAAGCTATCTTGTGCTCTCTGAGAAAAGGGAGACATACATACCAGAGGGCAGTGTTGACTCCCACTTTGAGATCTGACAATACTATGCAGCAAAGTAACACCACATTTCATCATTTTATCGAAGCTAATGTAGCTAGAAGTCCTTGTGACCACTGCCACAAGAAAGGGTTGTGATATCTGATTTGATTTGCCTCACTGGTACAGCATAGGGCAGCTTAAAATGTGGAAACCTTTATAGCTAAACATTACAAGATTTTGAATTAAACGATCTGAATAATTTCTATAGGCTGTGAAGAAACACAGAAATATAGAAATATGCACTTTTTTCTAGAACAATTTTTGGGGTGGATACATGATTCCAACTATTGTATCCAAATCATGAGCTAGGCTAAAACCAAGATTACATGATGATTTGTAGGAATCAGGCCTAACTTGGTTATAGCCACAGTGACATTGAAAGGCAAATAACCTTAAAATCACAATTAATTTGGCCCATTGCACAGAAAGATCTAAAGCATGGCTAATCTAGGCTAGATCAAACCATGTATTGACTGCATATCTGTATTCCCCTATTCTGCAGGATCAAGAAGGGTTTATCCTAAACTTCTTAAAGTTGAAACATTGGAAAGTTTGGTGGAGAAGAATCTCAATTTTGATTGTGGCTGCATGTTTTAGGATTAAGGCTTGATCCTACTTGTGGTTCTGGCAATCTGGCAAGATGCTAGGAATTTTTATTCTCTAGGTAAAACAGGCCAGGGGCTATGGATTATTGTTTATTTAACAACATTGATCTGCTGAGAATGCTTCTTTCAACATCCACTTGTGATTTTCAGAACTTTTTGTAGTGCCAGTGTTTGTTGTTTCTGACATGACGAAAGGTCCCTTATCTTGCTGATTACCAGTCCAAATGTATTGAGACTACAACAATCAATATTCCCAAGGTGGCGCAGTGGTTAAATGCAGCACTGCAGGCTACTGCTAGATCAGCAGGTCAGCAGTTCAAATCTCACCGGCTCAGGGTTGACTCAGCCTTCCATCCTTCCGAGGTGGGTAAAATGAGGACCCAGATTGTTGGGGGCAATATGCTGACTCTCTGTAAACCGCTTAGAGAGACCTGAAGGCCTATGAAGCGGTATATAAGTCTACTGCTATTGCTATTGCAAATGGTATGTTAAATAAAATCTGAGGAATTTTCATCCAATGCATCTGGAGGACACTACTGGGGAAGGCTGCTGTTGGTTAGTTGGCATTGATACCATCTGGCTAACAAAAGGCATATTTGTTCAGGGTGATATAAATCAGAGTTTATCAGCCTTAGCAACTTTATAAATTGTAGATTTTAATTTACCCTCTCTTGTACCTGGTGGCTTGTATTTAATAATGGCTGTTTTATATTTTTAAATAATTGTTGTTTTTATATAATTGTTTTACTTAATTTTGTATATCACACAGAGTTATTTCTTGTGAGATGGAGGGTCATATAAATTCAATAAAATAAATAAATAAAATAAACTCCCAGAATGCATGTTGGCTGGGGATTTCTTGAAGTTCCCATGTCTTTAAATTGCAGAGATTGGGAAACAGTGGTGTAAATGATTGTATGGGTGGGGATATTAATAAGATTGTGTCTGTTAACATCACTCTTTATATCCCTCAAGGAGATCAGATTTTATTATGCTATTTAAGCAAATGGCAGAGTTGGCAGACATAGATTACAGACATCCAAACCTTTACTAAAAAGAAGCAAAGAATTAAGAACTTTCTGTGTTGTAATTGTTGACTAGAGGTTTCCAGCCCAGATTTGAATGTTTCACCAAGTTTGACATTTGCCTCAATGGCATAATCTGTTACTCTCCAAGTAAGTTGGATGAAAAATCCTATTATTTTCCACTATCATGATTGCCTTTATTTGTACATCTGTGGAAAATGGAAGAGTTTGTCTGACTTTCTGTTCAGGAATATTCTCCAGATAATTTCCTTGTACGTTTATGGAGGGTGTGTTGAATGTTCTTTCCCTGTACCAACTTGCTCTTTGTTAATGGTTTTCACAAAGAGCTATTTTTCTATAGATGATGCTTTGCTACAATTATTACACCATCATATAATATTGCTCCAAAATGTTAGTATAAGAGAGCCCTCTAGTGATGACAATGTTATGGTAGTTGAAAATAACAACAATAGATAATAACACAACATGGCTGCTTCCTAAATATAAAATGAGCTGAAATTGAAAAGTAAGATGGGGGCTCACATCATTCATGAATGTTCATGATTTGATCCCCTGTACATAAGTACACCGTTGATTTCTAAATCCCTCCCCACCCAAAAGACGATGGGAAAAAAACCTAGAACTTCAAGTTAACTTGTAGTGAGTGCTTATTTTATTTATTATTTAATTTATAGTTATATTTAAAAATGGTCAAACTTCATTTTATTCAAAATTGGAAAATGCAACAGCCAAGAAAAGAAGTGTTTCAAGTTTCCCACACTTTGTGTTTATGGTATTTCGTAGGGCACCAACATTCTATGGAATGAAAAAATCTATGAAAAAATATTTTAAAAATGTAAAATGGCCCAAACGTGGCCACATCTTCATTTAGGCAATACAAGTTAATTGGCTTTTTAATTTATTTTAAAGTTTGGCACCAGTTCTACAGAACACTATCCTACCAGTGATCCCTAGGCAACAAGTTATAGAGATGAGGTGGCGCAGTGGTTAGGGTGCAGTACTGCAGGCCACTTCAGCTGACTGTTATTTGCAGTTCAGCGGTTCTAATTTCACCAGCTCAAGGTTGACTCAGCCTTCCATCCTTCTGAGGTGGGTGAAATGAGGACCCGGATTGTTGGGGGCAATATGCTGACTTTGTAAACCGCTTAGAGGGGGCTGAAAGCCCTATGAAGCGGTATATAAGTCTAACTGCTATTGCTATTGCTAAGTTTGGGACTTTTGTTCTCTGCTGTAGATTCGGATTATGCTTGTTTGTTTGCACATTTTTATTCTTTCCTTATCAAGGCCAGGTTTGCAGCCATGATTTATTTCATATGAATATGATGACTTTTCATTTCATTTTTAATGTGTCAGACATTCCATATGGTTTTGGATTGGATAGGCTGCTCAGCTGAAAGTGGCTATTTGTGGGCAAATAAACTTTCCAATCTTGGAAGGAAAGCTTTGGATCTAAGCATTTTGTTTCATTATAGCTTGCATTAGAGCTGTAATCAGCTGCTCTAAAGCTGGATAATAAAAAGAGATTCTATGAGCAGTTGCAACCATAACGGTATGGAGTAGACAAATAATGCCATCTATTGATTTTGTATTATATGTTCATCAAACTGTGCTGACTATTGCTGATAGGAATCAAAAGTTCTCAGAGCACCAAAGTGCCTTTCCTTGCAACAGGACACAATGTTCAGAAAGGTCAAGTCTAAATAAAGCTGCAGAGTTGCATTGAATGCAAAGGAATGTTGGCTATATTTAATTTAATTTCAGAAGAACTTAGATATGATTAACTATTTTTATAGACTAGGGAAATTTGACAGATGGACATTTTCATGTGGACTGTCTTAAAACTGGTGCTTATGCTGGTATCTGATTATGTTGTCCCACGAAAACAAAGTTTCATTGGAAGGAAACCCAGGAAGACTTTACTACTTTAATTAACTTAAGTGAATGAAAGATATTTTCTGAAGAGCAGCCAAAATCTATTGTACCTTCTATTGCCAAATTGCCAATCACCACTGAATTCCATTCCTGCAGTCCCTTTTCCCGAATTCCTTTAGACAATCCTTTTTCAATCATTCAATAGCTGTTTTCAGCCTTCTTAGTTACACAGACTAGATACGATATGAAGCTAGCCACACCATCCTCGTATAGGTAGTTCTCTCTTAATGTGTTCGGTGATTATTCAAAGTTACAACAGTACTGAAAAAGGAGTTTTCTGACTGGTCCTCAAACTTGTGGTTGGTGCAGCATCTCTGTGGTCACAAGATCATGATTTGAGTGCTTGCCATCTGGCATAATTGAAAGTGTTTTAACAAATTGCATCACTGTTTTGTCTGGTACTGCCTCAAAAGGTGCATACAGAAGGTGGTAGGGATAGTTGAGAAGATTATAGGAAGCTCGCTTCCCGTTATTAAGGATTCTGCTTGTAAGCACTATGTGCTTAGAGCTTGAAGCAGACCCCACACACCCACTTCATGGTCTGTTTTTGTTGCGCCCCTCTGGAAGAGATTTTGAAGTATCTGTAGCAGGTCTACTAGATTCTGTAACAGCTTTGCTCCTTATGCCATCCTTCTTGTAAACTCGCAGGATTTCCCCCCCGCCTTGTATATGTATACATTAAAATTTTGAGTGTGATGTTACTCTGTGTCATATATGTGTATGTATATGGATATATGCATAATGGTTATCATTTGAGAGCTGAATGCAACAAACAAAATTTCATTTTAATGTATGCTGATTTGTGTACATTTAAAGTGACAATAAAGATTCTATTCTATTCTATTCTATTCTATGCTACTCTATTCTACTCTACTCTATGGGGAGGCTGATAAGAAGTCACAAGTTGGCCACATGATGTTGTGCTTTAATGATTTGTGGTGATTTGCTTAACAACCACAGACAGAACTGATGAACTGATATTGTAAGTAGAGTTGATGATGTGCTTTTTGACTTTATGACCATGTTTCTTAGCAATGGAGTTGCTGATTCCAACTGTGATCAGTATGTGAGGATCGGTATATTACAACTATCCTTAAGGAGCTTGTATTTTAGATGTACTTAGCAAGTAGCAATACTTAGATGGTGGTGGCTGATAGTGCTTGTTTATTGATTTGATTTGATTGCTTTGAGTTATGAAGCTACCTTGACTCAAAACTGATCTTGGGTGGTACACATCTAAATCCAATATGAAACCTAAAATAGACAAAATAAGCAAGACAAAGATAACTCTCATAACATGAGAAAGACAAATCACAACTAAAATCAACAAGCCATACTATTGAACTGTCCCTGAGCTTAGGGGAAACCTCCCCACCACATTTTAAAAGTTTGTTTCAAAGCCTGCAGAAGTCAAAGCAGTCCAAACCTCCAGGGGAATGCTATTCCATTCCAAAGGGCAGACATTGCATCAGAGAGTATTTCCGTATTTTTTGCCAAGAAAATAACACGGAAATGTTCCATTATTATAAGTTACATTAGACTTAAGGGAACTTAATCTTGTTCTGCTTGCATTTAACTGATGGTTCGATACTGTACTATGTGTTCTCTTTGGATCTGTAAAGCAATCAAAGCCGAGGTGGTGGGGTGCAATACTGCAGGCTACTTCCGCTGACAGCTAGCTGCAGTTCAGCAGTTCAAATCTCACCGGCTCATGGTTGACTCAGCCTTCCATCCTTCCAAAGTGGGCAAAATGAGGACCCATATTGTTGAGGGCAATATGCTGATTCTGTAAACTGCTTAGAGAGGGCTGTAAAAACACTATGAAGCAGTATATAAGTCTAACTGCTGTTACTATTGGTATCATCTCCTTCATTTACAGTTTCTAAAAATATAGTCCCAATGTTAGTTTATCCCATGTGCGCATCCTTTACATCCAAGAATTCTGGTCACCATAGCCCAATGTTCCTGCAGGTGCCAGGTTGAAGAATAGCAATAGCGATAGCATTCTGAGTTTTATATGCCACCCCATAGTACTTTACAGCACTCTCTATGCAGTTTGCAATGTCAGCATATTGTCTCAAACAATCTGGATCCTTATTTTACTGACCTCAGAAGGATAGAAGGCTGAATCAACCTTGAATCAGTCAGGATTGAACTCCTGGCTGTGGGCAGAATTTGCCTGCATTCTAACCACTGCACCACCATGACTTTTATATACTAGAAGGCTTTTCTCTAGCTCACAGTGCCTGGCTGTATTTGTAAAGGTATTTGTATTTGTAAAGGAGAGGAATTATTCTCTAGCTTTGGAAATTGGCATTCAACAGCCTGACTATTCAAGAGGAGTTTACTTGCTGGTGTATCGTGAAATTCCATGAACAGCTTCCTGTTTTCTAGATGCAAAGCACAGAAGTCTTTTAACAGTACTGTAAATCAAATACTTTGAAACATTCAATTTCCTGTTCTCTGAGCAGAGTTCAGCACTGTTCCAAAGGGTTCTCAAAAGAAAATTTAGGAAAGGTATGAACAGTTACCACATGGAAGAGAACATACAAAAATATCTCCTTATTTGCATTTCTGAGGTACCAAGTCAAGAGGACAAAATCTACCCATCCTTGACTATTATTTTTGGTTGGTGTCAGCAAATTGTGTGGCTCCTTTTAAAGAGTCTGTTATGTGCCCCCCCCCCCCCCCCCCCCGGATTTAGAAGCCTTTCTTCTTCCCAAGAACATCTATTTTGTTTAGGAATTCCCATCTAAATTTCCAGAGTATAATTTATCAAGGGCAGGAAAATAAACAATTCTTTAAAAACATTTCTTTTGTTCTTCTTGGAATATCATAATGTTGGCCACTCCAATAGGTTCACTGCCTTGCTGGACTCTTGCCAGCTAAAGCATCATAGAGAAAGGACAATATGATTTGGATGCAAAACAAACTGTGCAAAGTTTAGGGCTCTTTTTCCACACTTTGTTTATCACATCTACATCAGGATTAGTGAAATCCATAATAAAACCCAATGTCATTTTTTTGTCAATTGTTCCCTTCCATCCAGTATCATGCCAATTTTAGAATGTTGTCTCTGCATTCTATTTCTGAAGAAGGCAGAAAGCACAGAGACATCTTCTGTAATCTGATGACGTCTGCCTTATCCATATACCCACTTGTTATCTTTTTCAGTAATTTAATACTGACATGAAACTTTGTTTGCATCTCCTGATTTTTAAAGACAGCAGCAATCTCGCACTGGGAAATTATTTGAAATCAAGGTACTCTCCAGGGAAATGCAATTGCTTACTCCCCTTTCTGAGAAGCTCTGGGAATTCAGTATACGCTACCAAAACCTTTTATTAAAGTTCAAAAATAGATAACATAATGAATAGGAATGTCAGTTTTTCATTTAAATCAAATGACAGACTAAATGAATCTGGAAAACATTGCAGTATATATTTGTAATATATTTTCACAGGGAACATGTGACTTACATGACACATTTGTGTAGGTTGCATATAAAAATAGATGGCTTGCCATGAGCTGCACTCGCTGATGCAAAAAAGCAGGCAGTTGAGATCAGACAAATTGCTCACTTCATCTGATATTTCTGGAACTGCCATAAATCCTCAAGTCATCAACGACTTTTAGATTAGCCACTAGATCTCGACCTAATCAAAGGTCTAAATCCTACTCAAAGCATATACAAAACAAAAGTTACTTTTATGGAGGTTAAAGGACACTGATTTTAAACAGTGTTGTGGAATCTTGCTGTTCAATTTTTCCTATGATTGGAAAGAGTGCAATTTTGTTAAGTGGTTGTATTCTATTCTACAGCTCTAGTTAGTTGCACAACTTATGTCTGCATTCCCTTTTTATATTGCTGACAGGGCAAAGTAAGAGTCAGCCACATTCTCCAGGTCCAAGAGGACTCATGGATGTCACTGAATTGGAAGAGCAAAGTTTCTGATGCTAGCCTAGGCTGAAACTGCAGCATTAATATTTAGGGCAGAAGCCCTTATACAAAATGATTGCATCCAATGAAGGCTTATTGAGGATGGGGTGCACCACTGCCTTCTTCATGACATGTTGTACCATTTCTTCTCTCAACAAAACATACTACTGCATAGACCCAGCAATATGTTATCTTTCAATTAGCCTTCACCAGCCAGGAAGAGCATGGATCTAATAAACTGATCTAGGTAACCACATCAGAACTTGCTTATGTCATTTGGAAAGGGTCAACCCAGTTTAAGTTCAACTCCAAGTGAAACCAAGCATCTTTATCTGCCAGATGCCTTTATGCCAGATGCCTTGCCTTCCAGCAAGGAAGGAATCACTTTAAAGAGGATTACTGGATGGGCATCTGCAAATGTATTAAAAGTGGAAAATATTTACGTTTTGCCACCCTTATAGCTATGATTATAACCCTAACATGGGCTCTTATTCATGCTTGATCAATTTACCCTTTGTCTATCTCCAATTGTGTTATAGGTATTTCTTTTGAGTTTCATCTCCCAATATTCCTCAGAGAACCAGTATATACCTCATGATTGACACACAGGCCTTGATTAGGAAGACTCTAATCAAGGTCCTTAACACACCCCTGTTCTAGGCAACAACCAATGCTCGGTTGAACTTCCCTTCAGATCCTCAAGAAAAATCTCAAGCTTCCTCCGTAACTCTGCAAGTCCATTAGTCACCTGGAGCAGATTAATTTAACAAGTCTATCTTCCTATAGCAGGGAGGGCAGCACTAATGAGCTGAATCTGAAAGGTGATCAGTGACTATCTTTATTATAGTTACTGGTCATAATAAAGTGATTTGACCACAGAAAAAGACTGATGGTGAGATGCTTCCTTTCACATCACAACAGCCCCAAAGCAAAAAGGAAAAACAAAACCCCCCAAACAAGCAAGCAATCAAGCAAAAAACCCCAGCCCCAATGTGTGATTTCTGGTGTTGTTGTGCTCTTGATAATTGGTAATGCCATATGTCTATGGAGATTCTCAGTCATCCAGGTCATGGTTGTCCCAAAGGTGCTTTTTCAAGAGGCAACTGGACTTTCTTGTTATTCTTGTTTCTCATCCAAGAAGCTTCTTTAGCTCTGACTGGATGGTGGGGAATGGAAGCATTTATAGTCCTTGCTAACAGCTGGTCGTTTGCATTCTTTTAGACAGTCATTGAGGCTACTTGGAGGTTTCTTTGTACTCTTAGTGTTGCCTGAGTAGTGCAAATGGGTGTAGAGCCTTCTTGGAACTGTTAAAAGGACTGTGTTGTAGACTGGAGATGATGTTGCATCTCTCCCCCTCTGTTGAGAGAGGGCTGTTCAGTTCAAAGACACATGGCCTCTTTGACTCCTCTTTCAAACCTCCAGTCCTCTCTGTTCAAAATGTGGACTTCAGTAAAAGCAGCCTTCCATTCCCTACCTTTTGAAAAAAGCATCTTTGGGACATGAGAATGCCATAGTTGTCAGCTTGCGGAAGAAAATTGACTATAGTCCCATGAACTATAAAATCCAGAGACTGCCAAAATTTGGAATGGAAGTCAGCAATGCAGGAAGAAGTCCAATCACTAGAAAATAACTGCTATGTAAGCATGCATTAAGAGGGCCTACGTTGTTCATATTTTACTATAACTTAGCTTCTATTAGATGTCCGTTTGGGAAGAATTTCAAGATAAGCACAATAAATCTGCCTTCAAAAATAGCCAAAAGGAGAATCCCAAAAGTTCTTTGAATCTCACTCATGTGTTTACTTGGGATAAACTTTTGTTAATCAAAATGATTTCTGCTTCTTACGTACTCACACGTCATATGCAGTTTCATTGTTTATTCTGATAGACTTATTACATATGGAACCAGGAAGCTGGCAAGCACTCTAGGTGCATAATAAATAAATAAAAATTGTAGAGGGACACTGCACTGTCTTTAAATTGAAATGATTTTAACAAAGGAGGTGGATGCAGTGGAAAGTTTTGTAGATTTATTCACACTTCACCTAAAATTACTGGTGATTCAACAGTAAAGCTCAGCTTTTCTAAAGTTCTTTCTCTTCAAAATAGGATGTAAAAGACTTCCAACTTACTGTATAATGTAGATGCAACAGATAGGATTTGGATCTTCCAATTTCATCCTCTAACATAGGGATTTCAAAGAAAGAATTTCTGTACCACTTATTTGGAAAGTGTGCATCTTACTAAGTATTATTTTCTGAAAAATAAAATTTTCTCAGCCATTCCTAGCAACATAAAATACAAGCTTTGTGGCATATTTTAACTTCCCTAGATTGGGCAAAGGTTTATAAATATTTTTATTGTTATTATTATTTAAACATATTAAATTATTTTATTGCCTCATCTCAATCACTTCTTTGAACCCAGTAGTAAAGCCTTATGGTACTTTTTTCTCTATATCACATACATTTTCTTTACTGATTTGCTCATAACATATAATAAATGTCAAGGTGTTTTATACATCTAATTAAGTTTTGTCTCAGCACTGAAGTAATAAATACAGATCTGTAATTCCTTGGATGACCCATGCTGACATTTAAGAAAGAAAAAAAGTGAATTTATTATTTTTAGTTCTTTAATGGAGGTCTGAAGCTTCTTTTTCAAAGACATTTTTAATGCAAGATGTACATTACTTAAACGAATAGCCCAAGAACTATTTAATTTACTAATGGATTTACATGTTAATGCATCCTCTTTTAATATTTAACTTTCTGATTGTTTTGTTAGTTTAACTACCTGAAAGAATGTAGTCAGAATATTTATCTACTATTTTCCTGTGGTGAAGACAAATACTTGAAAGCTTAATTTGTTAACATTTCATTCTTTTTCTTTCTTCTGATAGATTAAACAGTATTTTATATTGATTCCTTTTAGTCATTCACATTTGTAGGTTATAGGACATTGTAAACATTCTCTTGATTTGTTTTGCACTTCAAGCTTTTGATGAGCCATCTTGCCTAGGGACATTAGCATTGTGTGTTATTATACAACATAAAACATTCAAATAATTTCATAATCTTCATCTTTATAACAATGTTGTGACACAACGCAGCCGCGCAAGTGATTGTGGGTGCACCTCAGTACACCCACGTTACACCTATCCTCCACGAGCTTCACTGGTTACCGATCAGTCTCCGGATACGCTTCAAGGTGCTAGTCGTAACTTATAAAGCCCTTCATGGTATTGGATCTGGGTACTTGAGAGACCGCCTGCTGCCAATTACCTCCCACAGACCCATTAGATCTCACAGGGTTGGCCTCCTCCGGGTTCCATCTACTAGCCAATGCCATCTGGCTACTACCCGGGGGAGGGCCTTCTCTGTGGCAGCTCCGGCCCTCTGGAATGAACTCCCCGCAGGGATTCGGACCCTCACCTCTCTCCAGGCCTTCCGAAAAGCCGTTAAAACCTGGCTTTGCCGGCAGGCCTGGGGGTGATGAGTTCCCTCCCCTCTCGACTTGTATGGTTGTGTGACTCTTGCTTATTTTAATTATTTGTACTTCGTTTTATGTTCCCCTTTTCCCCTTTTGAATTGTTTGCCGCCCTGAGTCCTTCCGGAGAAGGGCGGCATATAAATAATAAAATTCAATTCAATTCAATTCAATAGACACAATGTGCAGATGGAGAGTTAAATTAGACAAGGTATGATTTTTGTAATAATTACTAGGTAAAAAGGGAACATGAAAACACTTGAAATTGTTTTCATCTTCATTGGAACCTGATGGATTACATCCCAGAGATCTAAAGGACCTGGCAAATGTGATCTCAGGACCATCGAACCATATTTTTCAAAGATCCTGGACCACCAGGGAACTACTAGAGGACTGAAGAACTGATATAGCTCCCATATTTAAAACAGGTAATAAAACATATCCAGGAAACTACAGACCAATCAGCATCACATCAATACCTGGGACAATCCTGGAAAAGATAATCAAGCAGCAGATCTGCAAATACCCAGAAACAAGCAAAAACAGATCATGCCAAACAACTCTTATTTCATTCTTTCACAAACTGACTAAATTAGTGGACCAGCAAAGTGCAGTGGATATAGTATACTTGGATTTCAGCAAGGCATTTGACAAAGCAGACCATAATCTAATTCTTGGTAAGCTAAAAAAAAGTGAGATAAACAGCATCACCACCAGATGGACTTGTAACTTGCTGACAAATCACACTCAAGGTGTAGTCCTCAATGGAACTGTGTCTATATGGAAGGAAGGAAGCAGTGGGGTATCCCAAGGTTCCATTTTAGGCCCAGTACACTTCAACATCTTCATAATTGATTTAGATCAGGGAATAGAAGGAGAACTCATCAGATTTGCAGACAACACTAAACTGGCAGGAATAGCCAACACTCCAAAAGACAGGCACAAGATCCAGTTAGATCCCAACAGACTTGAGCACTGGGCCCTATCTAGCAAAATGAAATGCAATGGGTAGAAAAGTAAGATTTTACACTCGGGCAGGAAAAAAAATGAATGCACAGGTTACAGATTAAGGGAAATCTGGCTCAAAAGCTGTAACTGTGAGCAGGCTCTTGGGTTCCTAGTGGACAATCATTTAAATATGAACCATCATTGTGTGACAGCAGCCCAAAAAGCCAAAAAATCAATATAGGTTGCATTAATAGAGGGATAGAATCTAGATCATGTGAAGTGTTAGTAGTACTTTATAAGGCCACACTTGGAATACTACATCCAGTTTTGGCCACCATATTATAAAAAAGATGTAGAGACTCTGCAAATAGTAAGGAAGAGGGCAGCAAAGATTATTATGGATCTGGAGGCTAAACACACACATATAAAGAATGGTTGCAGGAATTGGGATTGTCTAGTCTCGAGAAAGATGAGGGTGATAGCAGTGTTCCAAAATTTGAGGAGCTGCCACAAAGAAGAGAGGGTCAAACTATTCTTTAAAGCATCAGAAGGCAAGACAAGAAACCATGGATGAAAACTAATCAAGATGACCTAGAACTAGGGAGAAATTTCCTAACAGTGTGAATAATCAACCAGTGGGATGGCTTGTCTTCAGAAGTTGTGGATGCCACATCATTGGACATTTTTAAGAAGAGATTGGACAGCCACTTGTCTGGAATGATATGGGGTCTCCTACTTGAGCGGGAGGTTGCACTAGAAAACCTCCAACGTTCCTTCCAAGTCTGTTAATCTGTTAAAACCCTCCTGTTCTTCCTTGTTACCAATGTGATGATGCCTCTTCAGTTGTGAGGTTCCCCTTTGATGGGCTTGTGACAAAGCAAAGAAATACTGGGGTAAGATCAGGGATGGTATTTACTTACCTTCCCTACCGGTTCACAAATGTGAGCACATGTGCATGCTTGCTTCATTTGCTCATGCCACCTCCATGCATGTGCTAAGCGTTCCGCACATGTGCTTTTCACTAAAAAAGGCCTAAATGGGATGCCATAGAACTGGGGTGGGTGGGCACGTCCACCCACGATTTCTGCTACTGGTTCAGGTCAGGGGTGGGTTCTGGATTCTTTTACTGCTGGTTTGCTCATGGACATGCTTTGG
This sequence comes from Thamnophis elegans, assembly GCF_009769535.1. Lineage (NCBI taxonomy): Eukaryota > Metazoa > Chordata > Lepidosauria > Squamata > Natricidae > Thamnophis > Thamnophis elegans. Next base: position 74,432,418 of record NC_045544.1, on the reverse strand, counting down.
GCATGCACATGCTTGATGTGGACTATGTGCGCATGGACAGTTGTGAAAAACAAGATGGCGGTGCCTATGGCGCTGCTGATAGAACAGGTTCGAGGTTATGTGCGGCCGAGTTACTACCTACTCGGCCAAACCGGTCCGAACCGTTAGCAAACCATCTCTGGTTCAGGTGAAACGGTCCAAACAGGTAGAATATCACCTTTGAGTGGGATTAATATTTTAATACAGAAAATTCTTAAAGTGAATATGAAAATTAAACCAGAGACTTTACTTTTTGGCTGGCTAGACAGAGAACTTGACAAAAATCTGGAACCTTGCTGTTTTATATGTTGACAGCAGCAAAAATGCTTTATGACAAAAATGGAAAGGTACTTTGATTCCCACAATTGATGGATGCTGGAAAAACTGATGGGACTCACAGAGATGGTTAAATTAACTGCTCTAATAAAAAACCCCTTCATTTCCAACTTTGTTCCTACTTGGAAACTACTTCTGGATTTTGGGCCTGAGACGGAGAAAAATGAAACGTTGACTTTGGATTTTGCTGATTAGGTAAGTTTGTTGTTATAGAAATAGCTAGTACATGTTAGGTATGTAAAAGTAAAAGAAATGAAACTGTAATGTTATTTTATTCTAAAGTTGGAGTTGGAAGTCAATGCTTTTCTTTCTTTTTCCCCTTTTCCCCTAGACATCTTTCTCTCCCCATTTCCTCCATCTTCTCAATATTTTCATTTTCATTTGTATTTTATGCTTTGATAAGCTTGAGAAAACTATTTTAAAAACCGCTGAGGGTCCTAGAACTAGAAGATATATAAGTTGCTTTGGATGTATGTAATCCTATTTAGGTTTGCAACATTTTATGAAGGAGGTTGACAACCTATGACATGCCAGAGTAACCTATGGCACTGGTGCTGGAAGTGGCACACAGAGCCAACGCTCTGGGCACACGAGCCATCGCCCGTTGCTTTTCTGGGTTCTGGTGTGCTGGGCAGCTGGTTTTCATGCACATGTAAGTGTTGGAAACTGGAAGAACAGCTGCCCGGTGCATATGTATGTGCTGGGAAAATGATCTTCTGGTTTCCGGTGCACGCTTGTGCATCAGTCAGCTGGTCTTTGCATGCATATGCATGCCAGAAACTGGAAGACCAGGTGGCCAATGCGCATGCATGCAACAGAAACCAGAAGATCATCCTTCCGGCACATGCATGCACACCCGCCAGCTGGTCTTTGCATGTTCATGCATGCCAGAACACTGGCTTAAACAAAATTATAAGGAAAGGATTGGTTATGTTTAGGGTGGAGGAAAAATTAGGAACGATGTTATCAGTGTTCAGATATTTCATTGCAAAAACTGCAGTGAAAGATGCAGCTATGGCTTTTTGTTGTTATGCCGCTTCCTGTATCTGTAAACATGGAGGGGATTGAAGGAAGAAAGGGCACTTCTCACTCAGACACTGCATTAATGGTGATCCTGGGAAGCCACTAGATACCAGCAACAACACACACAAAGATCAACACTCTTCACTTTAGTTGTCTGGATTGTTGGCCTACTTATAGGCTATCATCTCCCAGCTTTCTACAAGTCAACAAAACACCAGTGAAATGCAATTGAGTCAATCAGAGGGGAAAAGGAAACACATAAAAACATCTGCCAAGACCAGAGGCTGGTTGGCAATCCTAAAGGGATGGAGCTTCCAGCTCTTATATCAACCTTCAGTCTAAGTTGAATCACTGTTGATGCAGCAGCCCTGTTATAGCTCCTAGCAGTAAGATGAAACCTTCCTCAATCTGCCAGTTAGCTATTCAGCTTCTACTTATATACTTCAGTGTGAAATGTGCTACTGTCAAATGCATAAGTGCCAGAAGTGGCATGCAGAGCCATCTCTCAGGGCATTCGCCTCCTGCCAATCACCTCCCTGCGACCAATTAGATCACACAGATTGGGCCTCCTCCGTATTCCATCAGCCAGCCAGTGCCGGCTGGCAACTACAAGGAGGAGGGCCTTCTCAGTAGTTGCCCCGACCCTTTGGAACGAACTCCCCATGGAGATTCGTACCCTCACCACCGTCCAGGCCTTCCGCACAGCCCTCAAGAACTGGCTAGCCCGTCAGGCCTGGGGACAAGGATAGTTGCCCCTCCCGAATGATGAATGTATGTTGCTTATTACTTTTATTATATGTGTCTATGTTACTGTTTGTACTTCCCCTCCCTGATTTTATGTGAGCCGCCCTGAGTCCCCTCAGGGAAAAGGGTGGCCTACAAATGTTAATAAAATAAATTAAAAAAAAATGTGAGCTATCACCCGTTGCTCTTCCAGGTTCCAGCATGCCGGCCTGCTGGTCTTTACACATGTGGGAGTACCAAAAACCAGAAGAGCAGTCTCCTGGGGCATATGCATGTGTCAGGAAGATGATCTTCCAGTTTACAACACATGCATGCATACCAGCTAGCTGGTCTTCATGTGCAGATGTGTGCCAGAAACTGGAGGATCAGGTGGCTGATGCACATGCATGCACCAAAAACCAGAAGATAATCTTCCCAGCACATGAATGCACACCTGGCAGCTGCTCTTCTGGTTTCTGGTGCACACAAATGCATGTGTCAGAAATGGAAGGTTATCTTCCCGGCATGTGCATGTGCACTGGGCAGTTGCTCTTCTAGTTTCTGGCATGTGTGCACGCTCCTGTTTTGGCACTTGGTGCCAAAAAGGTTCACCAACACTGATATAGGCAGAGCTGCCTATTGATAAGCAGCTGTTGCATCCTATAACACAGCATAGGGAAAGAGTTGAAGCACTGAATTAGATAACATTTCCATAATTTACAGTTGATATCTGCCATTGAAGTAAACTTTTAATATAGAACTACAGCAATAACAGGAAAATAATCTTTTTCTTTAATGAAACCTGCTGTTCCATTGTAAAAATAATGGATGTAGGCTTGAAAACAACTCAGCAATTTAGCTAGTAACAAAATGTGCAGGACCCAGCAGCCATTTTTCCTGCTACAGATTTACTTCCTTAATTCAAATATTGTCTGCTATTAGAAAGAATTTTGCTTCTTATTTAAAATACCAACAATAACAAAAGCCAATTGATTTTTTCTTTAGTAGTAATGGATTCATTCTCTGCAAAAAAAAACTTAGCTGAAAAATAAGTTTTTATTGTTCATAAAAACTTGTTTGGCTAAGTATCTTGGAAGGGGAAGTGCAAAGAAGAAGAAGAAACTGCTTAATAAAGAGCTAAAATCTTGAAAACTTTGTAACATTTTGTAGGGATCGGTCTTCATCGCACTGATCCATGCTATTAAAACTGTATACTATTTAGTCTTTTTAATGTGATTGCTAGCAGCAATTTATGCATCATTAGCCAAACTGCCACTTGATTTATTACATACGAAGATACACATTCACCGGTTCCCATCATTCTGCTCAGCAGCAAGATCAGAGCCAGCTGACAAGAACTCTGAACTTCAGTATTGAGTGAATGAACTTCCTTATTAACATCGCAGCAGGTATTGGACAGAGATTTGTGTGGAATTATTGAATGAAAGAGGTCCCCCATTACGATGTACTCATCTATTGGGAGGAGTACTGAGAGTTTATGACAATAATGTGATTGCTTAATCCTTAATGGGCCTTTGCCTGGGTCAATAATTTTGGTGACTATTGTTGCTGTTGTTAGTGGTGGTGGTTGCACAGTCAGCCAGATGTTTAGATTGGATTTGGCATTTTTGTCACGCATCAAGTCCTTCTGAAGACCTGAGATAGGTTGCTGTTTCATGGTGTTAAAAGTATTGTCACAGGGTATAAGCTATTTCAAGTAAGCTGCAATTTTGCCATTGACTGATATTGATTTTGGCAATGCTGTTACTGCTACTTCCATGTCAGAAGCACCAAGGCACTTCCATGGTGAAAGGAGGGGCCCAGTTGAGTGCTCCTTTCACATCCCCCTTAATGAGCCCACAAAAGTGGTACCTATTTACCTATTTGCATTTGCATGCTTTTGACTGCTAGGTTGGCAGGGACTGTAGCAAATGACAGCAGCCCTCAGGCTTTGAATGCAGGCTTTCAACATTCTAACCACGTGAGCCACTGCCGTCCTTTGTCAATGGAGTGATGGAGTTCAAGTGGTATTTTAGATATTTTGGAATTGGACCAAAATTGCCTATTACTACTGGTACTATTTTTGCTTCCTTTTACCACAGTCATTCTACCTCTATTTGCAGGTCTTTGTATTCTGTGATTTTCTCCAGTTCTTTCTCTTTTATTCTGCCATCTCCAGGTATTGCAGTGTCCACTATCAAGACTTTCTTTTTAATCTTTCTTATCAATGATTGTTAAATCTGGGGTATTATACTTGTCTATTTGAATTCTAAAGACCCACAACACTTTCACATCTTTATTTTTTGTTACTTTGTTTTGTGGTCCCATCAGCTCTTGCATGCGGGCAAGTATTTCTTGCGGCTATTCCAATGCATCATCGTTGCTCCTTTGTCATGCCATTATTGGTAATCAGTCTGTGTGATCTTCTTGCAATTATTAGCATTATGTGAGGAAACACAATGTTACAGAACTTTATGTTGCACAGAAAAGTCTCAGTAGACATTGAACTTGCCCTGCCTCCTAACTCTCATTCTTGCCACCTGGTTGCTGAACAGATAGAATAAATCAAATACAGCAGCTTACATAGCATGTTATCATCTTGAGTGTGCCACATTTCTGTTTTGATGTGAAACAGAGAAGTGGAATGAAGCATTTCTTATTGGACAGCAGGTGAGTCCTGACCAGTGGAAAATAATCTGGGTAAAATTTATTGGTTAGGAACAGCAAGTTCTGATTGGCTGTTCCAACAAGCATTATAGATTTGAAAACAAATAATTCTATCCCAAAGCATTATGGTGGTTACGTGATTGTGGAATGAAAGGAGATGGGTGATGATGGTCTCTTAAAAGTATCCATCTACAAGTATCTAAATGTTACCAGTGGAGATGGGTGGGTGCATTCCACTTTTGAGAGCAGATCTACTTTTATGGAACTTGACATTAAGAAGCAAATATTTTGAGCTTTTGACAGCTCTCAACTTTCTAACAACTGAAGAAGTGTGAGTAAAGAAAATGGTCAAGGAACACTCTTATTTGATTTAAAAAAGTAGAACTAGAAGAACAGATAAGATGATGATGACAAAACATAGGAAAATTGGGAGATCAGAAAGTTCTTAAAAATGTTTATTTCAGTCATGACATCCTTTGACTTCAGGTTGTGCCCTGAAGCCTTTCATGTCTTTAAAGCAGAATGCATTTGCCATGAATCTTTCATTGCTTCCTTTCCAAAACAAACAAGTCAAGGCTTTCACACTGAGACAATTAGACAGAAAACCTTGCAGAGTCTTTCCTCTGTCTCAAGGTTTTTTTTCTCTGAGACCAGCAGAAGTAAGACAGGGGTGTTGTCATTGCTTAAGCATGCCTATGATCCAGTACTGCTGCTCAGTTAACCTTGGACTGCCTGTATATGCATTCTTGCAAACTCACTGAAGTTAGTTCCTCTAGAAGTGGTAAATAAGCAAACAATGGGAAGGCTACTCTCAGAAAAGGTACAACAGCAGGGATGGACAAATATTTTTGTCCTCTTTTATTTGGCATAGTCAGAATGAAGGATCTCTGGTGCTCTGATGATGTTACCTAATTTGGTAATGAAACATCTGCAAGAAAGCAACCAAGCTCAGAGGGCACCAAGGGCCCCTCATTTCAACCCTGAGCTACAAATGATCTCTTCTATTGATATGTTGAATTGTTTATCATCCACTTTTTAATGCCCTCGTAAGGGGAATTATCCCAACAGAAAAAAAGCTACCGATTTTCAAAAGGAACTTCCTTTGATTTATTTTTATCCTAGAGTATCTCACAGGAAACATTTGATCTTCAAAGTCATATCATGTTCATTATTTGAAGGGGGGAAGAAGGAAAAAAAAGGTCAAGGTGGAAGTTATGGAAGTGTGATTGAAGCCCAACTCCTTTGGCACATTTGTTGATATTGCTCGTACATCCAGAATGGAACTTTCATTCTGCTATTAGGCCATGTTGCTTCTCCACCCTCACTCCTCCCGCTGCCTAAACCACTATGCTGGAATGCCTGTTTGTTGAAGTTGTCATTTAAAGATATATTTTTAACAGCTCTTGGAAAGATATTAGATTATATTACTCTTTTAACTTTAACTGCTATAGATTTTAGTCAATATCATGCATTGAAAAGTAGTATTGGAAGTAGCATTGAAAAAGTAGCATTGGAAAAGGGTACCCAAGTTCTGCTCCTTAAAAAGCATATAGAAACAATCTGTACCCATGTTGCATTTTATTCAAAAGTACCTAGAGGTCAATACATGAATGCATAAACACTTTATACAGCATTTTTCTTTTTTTCTTTTTTTCTTTTTTAATAGATATTTTATTTGACATTTTCCAAACATTAAAACCACAATGACACTTTTACAGCTTTCTGTTATCGGTATTTCTTTTTCTCTCTCTGATTTTGGGTTTTCCATTTTCCATTCCATTATCTTACATATTCTTCTTTGTTTCATACTTTCTCATTCACCATTCTGTTAAGAATGGTGAAATACAAGTGAAATATAATAGAAGGGAAACACTATAAGGTGAGCGATATCGATTGGCAATTGCTGTTAGAAAGAACAGGAAGCTCCTGTTCGTATTGTATTGTGTAAATGAGGTGTACGTCTAAGTTTTGTGTATGTGTATTTTACATGTTTGTAAATAAAATTTAAAACTATTTTAAAAAACAAAAAAAAAATACAATATTTCCATCTCTATTGCTTTATAAGTATACGCCATCTCTATACAGTACTTTACAATATTCATAGCCCTTTGACACGATGGCAATGGTGACACGATTCTCGATAAGTGACTGTAATATTATTGATAATGTATGGAATCATATCTCTCCTATTATGTAAATGATTTGTCAGACCAAGAAAGCAAAAGCTATAGTAACTGGAACATGCATGTTTGAGTGTGCTTGCTCCCTCTGTCAGTCGATGTTCTTGTGAATCAGGGAAAAGCTTTTCTGAGGTGTTTTTTTCTCAAATAAGTTGCTTGTAATGGGCTTGAGTCCCGCTTATTTGATTGTGGCTCTTCTTCTATCTTTCAAAGATGTTCCCTATGCTGAGCCATGGATTAACCATAAACTAAATAAGCATGTGCTTAGTGCTTACATCATCAAGGCTAATGGGACACACAGAGTTTTCCCCCTAGCAATCGTGGCCTAAACACTTCACTGCCACACTTGACCTTAGCTAAACTTTTGTAATTGTCCTTATCTGCCACGTACAACTTTAATTTTCATTGTTAAAACATTATTTTCTTTGGCATGGTGAGTGACTAAGTTTGGAGTCTTGTCAGTTAAGCAATAGAAATTGGCCTCATTTTGGTTCTACCTTTCCCTTCTATATTATCAATATTTTCTTTTTTAGAACTTTTATCCCTCTCTCCCAAATTAAGTTCAAAACAGTCAACGATAATGCAGGATTTAGAGCAGGCTGGAAAAATGGACACCTAACATCAAAAACTCCATCAAAAAAGCACAGCAAAGAATGTTCTTTCTGCGCCAACTCAGAAAGCTCAAACTGTCCAAAGAACTACTGATTCAGTTCTACGGAGGAATCATTGAGTCTGTCATCTGCACCTCCATAACTGTCTGGTTTGGCTCTGCAACCAAACAAGACAAACATAGACTTCAACTGATAATTAGAACTGCAGAAAAAACAATTGCTACCCATCTGCCTTCCATTGAGAACCTGTATACTGCATGAGTCAAAAAGAGGGCTGTAGAAAATATTTACAGATCCCTCACATAAATTGTTTCAACTTCTACCCTCTACGCCCGTGATGGTGAACCTATAGCATGCATGCCATAGGTGGCATGTGGAGCCATTTGTTAGGACATGTGAGGTGTTTCCCTGTCAGCTCCAGTGTGCAATGTGTGTGCTGGCACCTGACTTTGGCCTTCTTTTGAGGCCATTTTTCACCCTCTGGAGGCTTCCCTGAAGTGACTTCTGATTTGTCCGTAGGGCCATTTTTCACCCTCTGGAGGCTTCCCTGAAGGCTCCAGAGGGCAAAAAACGGCCCTATGGACAAACCGTAAGTCACTGTTCCTGAACATATGAGTTTCCCCTAAGGCCATTTTTTGCTCTCCGGAGCCTTCAAGAGGCTTCCCTGAAGGCTCCGGAGGGCCTCCAGGGGAGCGAGGGAGGCTGATTTTACCCTTCCCCGGCTCCTAGAAAGCCTCTGGAGCCTGGGGAGGAGAAAAAAGCATGCCAAAAGTGGGGGGGGGAGAGAGAGCACTGGTCATGTGCACATGCACACTGGGGTTGCATGCCCATGCATGCTGGGGTCGTGCATATAGCATTATGGATGTGGCACGCCCATGCACAACCCCCTGCGCTCTCCCCACTTTTGGCACAGGAGCCAAAAAAGGTTACCCATCACTGCTCTATGCCATAGGGCACTGCACACCAGAACAACTAGACACAAAGACAATTTCCTCGAATGCCATCACTCTGCTTAACAACTAATTCCCAGAACATTGTCAATAATTTACTAAGAATGTATTACTATTATACTTCTCTTCCTTCCTAGTACCTATCTCTCCCCACTTATGACTATAACCATGTTGCTTGTATTTTTCGATTTGTATGGTTTTTATTTGTTTCCTAATACGATTTGATAGCTTATTAGTAACACTGACTATCACTAAGTGTTGTATCTTTTTATTCTTGATGAAAGTATTTTATTCTCCCTACAGAATGTACATCGGCCACAGGGGTGGGTTTCAACTGGTTTATGGCGGTTCCCGCGAACCGGTTGGTTGGCGAACCAGGAAGTAAGTAACTTCCGGGAACGGCGAAGGGCCCCCCCGCCCCCCCGCGCTCCTTACCGGTCTTTGAAGGCTTCTGCGCTTCCATGCAGGTGCATGGCACATACAGCGCCTGCGCAATTCTCCGCGAGCAGCTGGATGGCACATACAGCGCCTGCGTGAGTCTCCGCGAGCAGCTGGAGCATCGCTCAGGCGCTAAGACGCATGCGTGAACTGCGCGTGTGCACGAGGACGCCGCCGGCCCCGTTCCAACCGAACCGGTTGGAACGGGATTAGCAACCCACCCTTGATTGGCCAATAAAGAATTCTGTTCTATTCTTCTTTATAAATATCCACGTTTCTGTTGCTGAAAAGATTTGGGGTGAGAAATGAAATGCAAAAATGTGCTAAACCTCCAGTAGGCTTTACTCATTTAAAAACATGAAAACCAGCCTCTGAAATTATCACTCTACTGCCTCAGGTGATGTCACTGCACTGCAGAAGTCCTTCAGGGACTTCTTAGCCTCAAAAAGTTCTTGCCTTTGATTAAAAGCCTGTGATAACTAATAAACTCCACTATAATGGTTGAATTCCAATTATTTTAAAAACTATCACAAGCTATAAATTTATTGAGGCTGATAGCCTCAGAAATAAAAGAAACAATAGTTTGCAAATATCTTATCCAAAACTGGTTATCACGGCATTGTTTCTACTTTTTGGTAAAAAAATATGTGCCCTTTTGACAATGTCTATTGCAATAATTTTCTATGAATCATATTATCTTTGGTAATAATAGAGATTTTGTCCCCTTATCTTTACAGACCTTACAGCTTAGTTTCCTGTTTGCAACTTGCTTTCTAATTTATTTACAGCCTGATCTCTATCATGTTTTCTGGGAATTCGTTGTGCCATATGATCATAAACATGTTTACTCAGAAAAAAGTTATTCTGAGTTCAAAGTATGCATTTTTAATTAAGCAGATGTAACAACAACAATAGAGCTAGCTACAAGAAGCTGGTTGCAAAAATCCAGATGCCAATTAGATGGCAGCCAAGGGAAACAGAAAATCCAAATACACACACACACACACACACACAAATGCACAAACACACATACAGACACACAAGTGAAATCACAGGTGATATTCAGCCGGTTCTGACAGGTTCTAGCGAATTGGTAGTGGAAATTTTGAGTACTTCGGAGAACTGGTAAATACCACCTCTGGCTGGCCCTGCCCCCATCCCAGCTGATCGGTGTGGCTGGTCTATTGCTGCCTCCCAGCTTCCCAGCTGATTGGCTGGGTCTTCTTTTGTTGATCTGCACAGAAGAATGGAGCTGGAAAGCAGGTTAGTGGGGTGGGAAAGGAATGGGGATTTTGCAGTAACCTTCCCCAGGAGTGCGGAGGGAATGGAAATTTCGCCTGCCATGCCCACCAAGCCACTACACCCACAACCCATACCACATGTACCAAACCATGGCCACAGAACTGATAGTAATTTTTTTTGAACCCCACCACTGGGTGAAATATACTACACAGTGAATCATATTATGTTTTCACATCAAAATATACCCTGGTAGAGTCACTTAAAAGGGTAACTTTAGTTTCATGCAATTAGGGAGCAATCAAACAAGGATTTTGGGCTGTTGTAGTGCCCTTAGAAAGGAAACAGAAAGTAGTGGAGACTTGCTGATGGCAGTAGCATAATTTAGGTGGCCCAATAGACCAACAGAAAGACCCATAGATCTGAACTTTGCAATTAGTACTATAATAGATTTTGAAATGAGATGTTCCTGGGATCGGATATTTCAGGTAGATTTCCTTGAACTCTTTCAAGTAGTCTACCTGGAAGCAGCTAGTTTAACCTCCTCCAAGTTGCAGAGCTGAGTCAATCAGAATGATAGTAGATACCAGAACAGTTTTGGGAATATGAAAAATGCACCTATATATTCTTGACCTCTGTATTTTTAAATTAGCTTTTCAGCATACCATATATGACGTTCACAATATGCTCTACAGCTGTGATGGCGAACCTATGGCAAGTGTGCCAGAGGTGGCATGCAGAGCCCTCTCTGTGGGCATGTGTGGCATTGCCAGCTGCTCTTTGGGATTCTGGTGTGCGCATGTGCACTGGCCAGCTGATTTTTGAGTGTGCCAGAGCCCCGGAAATCTAAAGACCAGCTGGCCAATGCTCATCCGTGCGCTGGCCACCTGGTCTTCGGGTTTCTAGTGCTCTGGCATGTGCAAAGACCAGCTGGCCAGTATACATGTGTGAAGACCAGCTGGCTGACATGCATACACGTGCTGGAAACCCGAAGACCAGGTGGCCAGCTCGTGTGCACGCACTAGCCAGCTAGTCTTTGGGTTTCCAGGGCTGTGGTGCGTTCTGGTTTGGGCACTCAGTGCCGAAAGTTTCACCATCACTGCTCTACAGTATGTTCATGTTTCCATTCAGACTTAAATAGTGTTGCCGTTGGAACTGGTTTCCTTGGATTTTCTTCTTTTATAAACATGATCTTTTTAGGAGGTAATATTGATCTTTTGAATTTTTAAAGTAAGCTACTAATGAGGATTTGATTTACTTAAATTTTAACACTATTGTGTAATCTTCCTGGAAGTCAATTTGATTGAAGCAGAGGCAGCATGCAATCATCAAACAACTAATCTAAATGAACTATAACAAGAGACATTTTCTCCAGTATAAATGCTTATCTATTTCATATTTGCAGCTGCATAAAATTTGTATCAGATAATTTGGGCTTGCTTTCTTTCCCCTACATCTCCAAATTATATAATATTAAGGACTTCCCTAAAGCCAAGGTATTGAACTGAATGGGATATGTTTGCTGTTTACTTAAAAAAAAAGAAACAATGCAATGACTGAGATACCATATGAAGTTTCACCCACTGTAATTTTTCTGAAGGCTTGAAAAAATGAATTAAAAAAAAACACTTCACTATGCTTAGTTCTAATAGAAAAAATTTACCAGCACCTACTTCCATTTATAGGCTGTTCAAAGGTGTAGGTTGACATAGGCTTGTCAAAAAGTTCAAACTAGAGATAACTCAATGACAGGTGTACGCTGGCCAATTTTACCTAGGAGAGTTGCTTGACTTCCACCTGAGGGTAAGTGACACAAAATGTCTGGCCAGCACAGTGCAGTCCAATCTCTGACAAGGATTCCAACATTTTTGGATGACAATCAAGTGACAGTGAATACTTGTTTGTCAGATGCCTTATTTAGACAACCTCATTCATCCTGATTAAACTGATCACTCTGAACTTGGCCTTTATTCTATTGATCTTCATACTGAGGCTTCTCAAGGAGACAATCAGTTCATGTAAGTAGACTTTTATGATCTTATAATGAATGTCCTCATCCTGACTCTCCAAGGTGCTGAGTGCCATTGCTGGAAGAGGAGGCATATGGCATTTTTTCAAGGTGATATTTTAGTACATCAGACAATATTGCCAGATGTTGCAAATTATGTCAATGTCCTGCTTTTTCTTGTCTTTATAAACAGTCACTTTCTTTGAATAATAGCCTTTCTCTTATACCAGCTGCTTATGAAAGTGTGTGTGAGAGAGAGAGAAAGAGAGGGAGAGAGGAAGAGAGAGGGAGGGAAGGAGAGAGAGAGGGAGGGACAGAAAGGGAGACGGGGAGAAAGAGAGAGGGAGAGAGAGGGAGGAAGAGAAAGAGAGAGAGAGGAAGAGAGAGGGAGAAAGGGAGAGAAAGGGAGAGGGGGAGAGGGAGTGCAGGGACACCCTAATGAAATAAATTCTTGTTTTGAATTGTAGGGATTTCAGCTGGTTGCCACAGAGGTAGGAGTGGGTTGCTGCCGGCATTACTGCTGGTTTGCTTTGCGTGCATGCTGCTCGCTTCACTCGCGGGCACACCCACCACACATTGTTTGGCTTTGTGCAGTTGCCTATAAATTGTTCTGCGCATGCACAGAACATTATAAAGTGACTTTAACATGCTGGCAATGGGATAGGTGACCAGGGAACTGGTTCAGGGGTGTGGCGAGCCTACCATTGTTACCAGTTTGGTGACCCAGTTGCAATTTCCACTACTGTTTCACCTGAACTGGTGCAAACTGGTAGCAACCCACCTCTGCACAGAGGGTAGTGGTACTGGTAGTATGCTTTCTTTTTTTCAAATGTTTTGATACTACTAGTTGGCAATATTCTGCTCATGGAAACTAGGATGTTTTAAATGTTATATTTAAACAAAAGCACTTGCCTGATTTAAAACTCTACAGGTATAAAATAGAGGTAATAAGAACAAGCAATACAATCATTCCAAACCAATGTGGATTCAGAAGTGTCAGACCATTTATTTTTAATGTGATTGGTTTATATTAAGTGTGAAATCTGATTTCGATTAACTGTCTGTATTTTTCAGAATAGCATTGAGAAAACTTGTGAGAATCAACTCTAATCTGATTTAAAATAGAAATCTGAGATTCAAAGAGATCATGATTCAATTTCAAGAGCAAACCAATTTGATTCAACCCATTTCAGGATATAATCTTCAATCAAGCTTCAATCACGTGGAATTTAAAGGTAAGGCTTGATCCAAGTGCTGAGAGCTGAATTTGAACTCTTATTCATGTTGGACCTACCAGCCCAAAATTATATCATGTCATTAACATAAGAGAGAACAACATCAGAGCTTGTAGCCATTAAAGCTGTTGAAAGCTGAGAAAGGAAATGAAGACCAGAACTCTATTAGCTTTGTTATCCCAAAAGAACTCTGATAGGTAGACAATTTAATCAGATTATTAAATATTGACCAGTAACATGTGAATCTAGCATATTTTTCAATATCCCAAGTATTCCCCATGTATGAAGATCAAGTTCAACCATTATATACTGTATTGTTATTTACAATTCTAATAACTGTAACGTGATAACGTGGGTTGATTTAGCATTGGCCACAATTCACGAAACAGGAAGGTCATCACATCTACAAAGTGCTTTAAAAGACTACAGAGAATTTCTTCACCATCTGAATTAAAAGCACAAGGTTCCTGTTTTGATTTGAGATGCCTTCCATGGGATGCTCTATTTGAAAAGCTTCAAAACACTCCCAGCGTTTATGAACAGAGAGTAGGCCAATGTCAGGGGAGCTCCTGGTAAGTCCACAAAGCCTCAAGATCTAAGATCAATTTTCATCTCCTCTGTTGCCACCTTTGAGTCCTCCCCTTCCCAATAAAGATATGGGAGAGAAAATGATCTCACTCTTTTCCCTCAGAAAAACATATCCTAATCAGGATTTGCCTCCAAAGGACTGTCTCTTTCAAACTGTTGGAACAGGTCTCTGGTGCTGTGACACAGGCTTGGTTGTTCTTCCTGTGGTTCTCCAAGGACTAGACCTGATAACTGTTGTGTTATACTGTAGTTGCATGGTCATTTTTCTTCTGTTATATGTAGGATTTAAAGCTGGAGATTTTGTGCAGAGAGAGACCAAAAAGACTTCTTAAAAAATGCAGTAACCTCTTAATATAGGAAGTGAGAATTTCTCCATTAAATGTTCTTCAGTTCACCAGCACTCTCGTACTGTGGTTTTCTTAACAACTCCACAAGTGTTGACCTGGAGTCAACTTGGGTGGGCTTCCCTGCTGAGCCAAGGAAAGCAACAGCTGATTATTGTGCCACTTTCAACTCAGCAATGATGAGGAGCAACAATTATGCAGAATTGAAATGCCCTTGTTTGTGCTGTCCCAAGTGCATTCCTTACTCTTCCGTATGCCAATCATTTCCTTTCAGTTGCTTTTCTATCAAGGCTTCATTTAATCATTTCTCCCCCAAATTAAAAAGCTCCTGCCTTCACTATCTTTCTTTATAGGAGCACATTTTCTGTTATCTATAACCCTTCCCCTGGTGTATCTTTGGGCCTCTTCTATTTCCATGATAGTGTATTCATAATTAAGTTCAGCCTTCCATGTATAACAATGATTAATATAATAAGCTATAATGTTGTCAGTCTTATCCCATGAGTGATTACTGTTAATTTAAATCTCCAGTTTTAGAAAGTACAGCATTGTACAGATGGGTCTAGAAATTAAAACACACGCATGCGTGCTCACACGGGCACACAGACATACACTCAAAACGTAATGACTATCATAACATTTCTGAAATCAAAATTTCTCTATTGGTTTCAATTAATTTTGGATGGTAATCAAGGAGAAAGAGGAAGGAAGGGAGGGAAGTTATGCACTAATTGCTTGAAAAAGAACAACACAAATGTCTTCAAAAATAAGAAGCTCACTCTTAATACACATTTACACCCTCCCCCTACAAATGCTAAGGAAATAATTCAATATATTTCATTAGCAGAAAGTGAAATTTTAAATACTGGCTTTGTTTGAACATAATTCTAAAGGAGAGATCCATAACTTCTTCAATAAATTGATTGATTGATTCAGTTTGTATGCCGCCCTTTTCCCGAGAGACTCAGGGTGGCTAACAATCAAAAAGGGAGGGGGATACAGAATAAAAATAAAAAGACAAACACATTTAAAAACCACAACAGTCATAACCTCGGATGGGGCTGGAAAATTCAACAGCCCCAGGCCTGCCAGAACAGCCAGGTCTTAAGTGCTTTGCGGAAAGCCGGAAGGGTGGTGAGGGTCTGGATATCAACGGGGAGATAGTTCCAGAGGGCCGGAGCAGCCACAGAGAAGGCCCTCCCCCGGGGAGTTGCCAGTCGACACTGGCCGGCAGATGGAATTCGGAGGAGGCCTAGTCTGTGGGATCTGATAGGTCTTTGGGAGGAATTGGCAGGAGGAGGTCTCTCAAGTACCCAGGTCCGATACCATGTAGGGCTTTAAAAGTAACAACTAGCACCTTGAAGCGTATCCGGAGACCAATGGGCAGCCAGTGCAGCTCACGGAGGATAGGTGTAACGTGGGTGTACTGAGGTGCACCCACAATCGCTCATGCGGCTGCATTCTGGACAAGCTGAAGTCTCTGAATACTCTTCAAGGGCAGCCCCATGTAGAGCGTATTACAGTAGTCCAGTCTTGAGGTCACGAGGGCGTGAGTGACTATTCAAAGGGCCTCCCGGTCCAGATAGGGTCGCAATTGGTGCACCAGGCGAACCTGGGCAAGCCGACAAATGGTGTTCTAAAGTCAGCTGCGGGTCCAGGAGGATTCCCAAATTGCGAACCCTTTCTGAGGGGTGTATAATTTCACCCCCCCAGGCTGAGAGATGGAATAGCTGGACCATCCCTGGGAGGGAGCATCAATAGCCACTTGGTCTTGTCGGGATTGAGCGCAAGCTTGTTCGTTCCCATCCAGACCTTGACAGCCTCCAGGCACTGGCACATCACTTCAACTGCTTCACTGAGTTGGCACGGGGCGGACAGATACAACTGTGTATCGTCCGCGTATTGGTGGTATTTGATCCTGTGCCATCGTATGATCTCACCCAGTGGCTTCATGTAGATTGTTAAATAGGACGGGGGACAGAACCGAACCCTGTGGCACCCCATACTTGAGGGGCCTAGGGGTCGATCTCTGCCTGCTGACCAACACCGACTGCGACCTGTCCGAGAGGTAGGAGGAGAACCACCGAAGAACGGTGCCTCCCACTCCCACCTCCTGCAACTGTCGCAGAAGGATACCATGGACGAAGGTATCGAAGGCTGCTGAGAGGTCAAGGAGCACTAGGATAGAGGTGTGGCCCCTATCCCTGACTCTCCAGAGATCATCGATCAGCGCGACCAAAGCAGTTTCCGTGTTGTAGCCAGGCCTGAATCTGGACTGAAAGGAATCCAGATAATCGGTTTCATCCAAGGACCGCCGGAGTTGAAAGACCACCACTTTCTCAACAACCTTCCCTACAAAGGGGAGGTTGGAGACTGGACGATAGTTACTCAAGATGGCTGGATCCAGAGGTTTCTTCAGGAGGGGTCTCACCACCGCTTCCTTTAGGAGGAGCGGGAAGGACCCCTCCCGGAGAGAGGTGTTAACTATCGTCTGGATCCAGCCGCATGTCACCTCCCTGCTGGTCGAGGCCAGCCAAGAAGGGCACGGGTACAGTATACAAGTGGAGGCACTCACTGCTCCCATGGCCTTGTCCACTTTCTCAGGAGTGACAAGTTGAAACTCAGTCCATAAACTCCGCTCAAGACCTTCCCCCGGTACCTCGGCTGGCACCGAGCAATTGGAGTCCAGGTCTGTCCGAATCCGAGCGACTTTATCCGCTAAAAACTGAACAAATTCCTCAGCTCTACCTTGTAAAGGGTCATCCGCTTCCCTCCCTTTCAAGAGGGAGCGGATTATTCTAAACAAGGCGGCTGAGCGCGATTCAGTGGATGCAATAAGAGCGGCAAAATGCGCACATTTCGCCGCCCGTATTGCCACGAGATAGGTTTTGACATAAGCTCTCATCAGTGCTTCGTCTGACTCAGAGTTACTGGCCCTCCAGCGGTGCTCCTGATGTCTCTTTTGGCGCTTCATCTCCCGGAGTTCCTCGGTAAACCAAGGAGCCCTCCTGGATCCGCTGCCTCGGAGAGGCCGTAAAGGCGCAATCCGGTTTAGAGCCTGCGCCGCCACTGTATTCCAGGCAGCGACCAAGGACTCCACCGAACTGTGGACGAGAGCGTCAGGTATTTCTCCAAGCGCCGTCTGAAATCCCATAGGGTACATCAGGCGCCTGGGGCAGAACCACCTAATCGGTTCCTCCTCCCTACAGTGGGGGATTGGTTTCCGAAAGTCAAGCCTCAGTAGGAAGTGATCAGACCATGACAAGGGCAAGATCTTAATACCCCTCAAATCTAGATCACGTCTCCACTGCTTCAGGAGGAATACGAGGTCAAGTGTGTGACCAGCTCAATATGGACAAGACTCACACAAAATATATTCCTTTTACTTTACATATAATTAAAATGGAGCCTTGGGTCTCAGATGATGAATCTAACCCCTGATGTATTTTAATAGAATAATACTCAGTTTAGGAGAGCTTTCTATGCACCCCTATTTGATCCCAATCTAATTGTAGATGTGTGGTGGCATTGTAGTGGAAACTTATTTTCACGTTTAATTAATTAATTGCTATAATTTACTGGCACGTCTGAACCTGGAGGAAGTGTGGTTAGTTCTCTTGCTTAAGATTTAGTAAACCAATCTAATCTTCAATTGGCTTGTTTCTATAAAGCACAGATAAACGTATATACAGGTCACAGTGCTAACAGTTTTGTTAGATTAACAGTTTTGTTTAAATTAAAATACATTGGTCTGGTTTCGGCAGTTATGATGTACTTGGAAGGTAGTGGCTTACTGAACTTCATTCAGTTAACAATAAACCTTAATGAAGCACAGTCTTACTCATTAGGGAAATGCAATCTGAACACATCTGGAAAGGAATGGACAAAGGGGGGCTGTCTTAGCACAATGTCCATATGCCCATGATTCTTTGCAATGAAACTGCAAGATCCATCAGTAATTGGTTACTTTCATCAATACTAAATGTCAAAGTTAAGAGATAGAAATGCACATTATTTATCCCCCCCCCGCCCAAATGAGAATCATGGGACTTGTCCTGGGAACCTTGGAGATGAGAGGGAGAACATGAACAAGATTTCCATGAACAAGATTTCCATGATGAGAGGTCAAAAAAGTCAAGAAATTGTCCATGGCTGCATGATATATGATGCCCAAACAAGCCACGTTTCTTGTTTTGTTAATCTTATATAAAAAGGGGCTAGTTGCATTTGCAATCTTCATTTTTTTGATATCTCTCTTTCTACTGTGGATGCCTGTTGTCTGTACATTGGGAATGGATTGCAATAAGATGACTAGTTAGAACTGGGACAAGGTTGTGGCATTTTGTTCTGAATAGTTTATCTTATTTTTATCCTCCCCACCTGCATATAACCAGAACAAAAAGAGAATATTCCTTCCACCTAGGAGTGAAACTACTGCAAAAATATAGCAAAAGTCATTCATTTGGCTCAGCCACCAAGAAAGCAGCCTTATTAAAAATCCACAAAGGGTTCCTTTAGAAACGTGTGCATGTTAATGCTCTTTTCTATTCTTTAAATAATCCCTATGGATGTTTTGGCCTGCATAGAAAGGAAGCCTCACTCCATTAGGAAATGGAGTTTTACAACAGAGATGTCCTGATATTTACTATTAAGCCCTGTCATATCTTTTGTGTGGTGATGAACAGGTGTTAATCTGCTTTGAGAAAGAGGCCGAGAGTTTGGCTTTGTTCCTAATCAAAGCCATTGGCAGTCATGCAGCAATTCTAGCCTCTTCTTTCATAAATTGGCTATGAATATTTAAGAGGAACTGTTCTTTTTTGCAGCACTTCAGACTAATGTGCATCTCCACAACTATTTCTTAATAAAGTCACCACACCATAAAAACAAGGTGGTTTTTTTCCAGGTCACTGTTGAAAATCACACTGAATGCTGAATGAGCTAAGAGAGAAGGCAGAGAGGGAAAACACTGTATGGTTCGCTCTTATATCAGAATCATCCTTCCAGATCATGATGCTCTTCACAGACTTGGGTTTAACTCCTGCCATCCCTTGCCACCATGGCTTGTTCATCCCACTAGTGATGTGGGAGGGGATGCAAATCAGCACATCTACCAGGTTGAAAGATCTGATCCAAAGGATCTCACAGCGAGCAGAATACTAAGACCAATTCAAACTTCCAGTATGAAGCCAGAATGGATTTGCTGCCGACATTTTCAGAATGCAGAGACTGAGGAATGGAGCTTTGCATAACAATTGAAGCCTCAGGACTCCTGCTGACTGCATCCCAAATCATCATGCACTGAACACAAAATATAAAGGGGAGTGTTGGCATATATGGTTGAACAGGTTTAGAATTCCCTATGGCACTATTGGCTTAGCTGCATATGGAAAGGAAGGAAGAAAATAGTGAAGAGAGCTACATACAACCACAAGGTCCACTCCTGGGCAAGTGAGCAGGGTGTTTCTCACCAATCAGTCTGGATTAGACATTGGCTAAAATGTTATCTGGATATGGATATTGTGTGCACAATTTACATGTGGACATTATCAGTCACTTTGGGCTATACATAGCTAAGTTTTTTTGGGAATGCTCATTTTTTTCCTTCTGGCCATTAGGCATACTATGCTTTTTAAAATAGAGGGCATATTATTTTAGAGCTGGAAGCCATAAATAAAGTTTTATTTTAAAGAAGCATTCTTGAATAGACTGAAATGTAGAATAAAAAGAACCATGGGCTTACAATAAGCTAGAAGACGTTACAAATGGAAAGAGGTGACTGCCATTAGGGAAGAAAATATAACAGGCTTGGGTAAACATCTTAACATTGAAAGCACATATGAATTGACAACTGTTGAAAATCACAAAGAAGAAGAAATGAATGGATAGTAAAAAGAAACATCTGGCCTTATCTGAAATCTGTTGGCTCCAGTTACCAAATGTACAATTGACATCTAGAATATTAAAAAAAATTTGTATGTTCCACCAAATTACAAAAAAAAATATTAAAATAGCTTTGAAGCTTTTTGGGGTAAAACATTAATTGGTCTAAATCTTTCTGAACTGATGTCAAAATAAAAATTCAAGATATACTGGACATGTAACTTGAAAACAAGACCAGTTTATATTCCTTAGCAACTTCTATCAAACCATGAATCATACTAAGGACAGATATTAAGGATTCAAGATGATAATCCAAAAACAAAAAAGACCACTTAGCTGTATGCTTTTTTCCCCTAGAAAAGAAAACACAATTAGTACTAATGTGTGTTTTTGGAGACGAATTAATGGCATGAATTTCTAAGTAAAAGAAACTCTTAACAAACAATGTTTATGAAAGGTCATCTCTGCTTTCAGTGAAATAATTTGAACATATATACTTGATCGAGATGTATACCACTTGCTGCTACTTCTGGAGTTCATTAACAAATATTCCAAATAATATTTTAACCAGATTCAAACACTATCCTTATCAAAATGCTAAAATGTAAGAATTAAGATATGGGTATACAGTATACTCTAGTCTATTGCATTCTATAGAAAAAGTATTTGACCCTGGCATTTTAACATTCTTCATAGTTTTTATATTTTGATTTTTGTCACCTAAATAAGCTAAGAAGCTAGCTAATTTTGTTGATTGTTCAAATACAGAAGATTCAGTATTAATTGGAAGAAAATTCTTATTAATAGAGCCATGGTGGCACAGTGGTTAGAATGCAGTGTTGCAGGCTAATTCTGCTGACTGCCAGCAGTTTGATTCTCACTGGCTCAAGGATGACTCAGTTTCCATCCTTTCGAGGTGGATAAAATGAGGACCCAGATTGTTGGGGCAATATGCTGATTCTGTAAACCACTTAGAGAAGGCTATAAAAGCACTATGAAGTGGAATATAAGTCTAAGTGCTATTGCTAATTCGTTCAAACATTTATCTCTGAGGAAATTTTTCTTCTGTGCAACTGGATCTTCATGCATAAGTCTATTTAGGTTTGCATCATGCAGATGAAATCATGCATCTTTGCTTAGGGCATAAAATATTTTCTCCTTGCTTCACCTTCTAATCAGGTTAGGCTGGTACTTGGTTTTGACTAGAGCAGAAAATAACCATTAAGTTTCAGTTTCTTGAAAAGTTAGCACTGTGATGGCTGACCACTTGTATCTCAAGTAAGTTGAAAGCAATGGGTTATGAATTTTTAAAGCAAATAAAAAAATAAAGAATATTTAAAAGCTTTGTTGGACTGGGCCAGATCTTTCCCAAAGCAACAGAGTAAGTATGTAAATGTGACATGCGGTGCTTTCTAAAATATAAAATCCAAAGAAGTTCATTCTGTCTCAGTAGTCAGGCATGAGATGTATCTAAAAACATATAATGGGAAGCCATAGGGAGTCTGTAATGAAAATGTGAAACTGTGATATTTTGCTGGACCAAAGAACACCGAAGTTGGTTTTCTGAGTTTCCCCTGACAATGAGTTTATTAGAAGCACCAGGTTTATTGATTGATATCACACTGGCTTACTGTCATCTTTAATATTATGTGAAGCAACTAAAACACAGTCAATGCTGCAGGCTGTGAAAGACCATGAAACCTGATGCCTACAACTGGTTCACTCAGCCTTTCCTCTTTTGATTGCTTAAAAAATATTTAGTAGCAAATACATAATTGGACTTTGGTAGAAATCACAGGATCTAAAATGACAAGAAGAGGGGGCTTTGAAACATGCTTCAGTAACATTGGATTTATGATTGTGGATTTGTCCCTGAATTTTCCTCAAAATGCATGAATGATTTGTTAGCCTTTTGGACCAAAAACATCAGTCTCTAGATACTGTAAGAATGGAATGGAAACCGAGAAAGTGTATGTGCAGAAGCTAAGCCTTGTGAGAGAGTAAGTTTCAGGGGCCAAAATACTTTCTGTTTTTAATACATGTGAATCAGTGGCTAACATGCCCTCTAGTTCTTCGCTTTGTGTACTGAAATGGGACCCCTCACATTATGAATTTCTCCTGAAAAGTATTTTTTTCTCCAGGTGCAACTAGACTTCCTTCTTTCCAGAGCTGACATAGTTGTGTTCCTAAGTAGCTTGCAGGTTCCTCAGGTTGAATAACTTGCTAGGTTTGCCCTTGAGAAAGAAATAGGAACATTGTTCTCTAGAGTGCATTTTGCATTTGTTGTGTTATAGAAGAGTGTAGGTTAACATTCTTCTATAGCCAAACTATATAGAGCTTGAGATCCTGAAAAAAAAATCAGGAAGGTGGTCAGATACAGCACTTACGTTCCAGTTGATCAGCCTTGGCCCAAGTAATCTGTGTAGTTCCTTGTGCCCATTCCCTTCTTATCTGCTCAGCCATTATCCCTGATCCCTTTCCAAAATCTAAAAATGCTGCTTGTTGCTAAAATTTCCGGGTAGAAAGGAAGAACTAAAATTAATCTCAGTATAATGGGAAGAACCCTCTAAACAAAAGAGTACTAAACTATGTCTTATCTATCGCTTGGTGTTTGGAAGTGTGCATTAGTGCTGTTACTATTATTGTAGCTATGCATTCAAGCATGTTGCTAGACTCACCAGGATGCTGTTTCATTAATATTAATCCCGAATCTCTTTTATATTGGCATATTTTCTCTGCCAAAGAGTGTTTTTAATAACGGGGTAAATTAAATCCAGAGCACATATTTTCTCACTATTGGTCCAATCTACAATGTGTGTTCTAAAGTGCACAGCTTGTTTCCTAGCAAGGGTTGGGATTTGCAGACATCTGTAAAGAAAGCCGCTGGTCTCTGCTCCTTGTTACAGAACAACACGTCTCTCTTCCCCAGGAAGTTCACTTGGAGAGTTCATAATTTGATGAATTTTTAAAACTGCTTTCCTGCTGATTGGCACTACAACTCTTCTGGGGCAGTGAACTTTGCATGCATGAGTTTGCTGGGCCAGCCTTCCCTTAGAACCTGGCTTTTTGTAAAGTCTGTTTTGGTATCGAAGACTTAGTTAGTCATCTACTTTGAATCATGCCTCTTGTGTCTTCTGGCAACAGGAAAGTAGCTATGTGGGGAGAAGATGAAACGTTTTTGGTGCTTCAGCTTGAAGAGACTAAACTCTTGAGCAGACAACTGCTGTAGCCCCCAAAGCTTCAGCTGCAACTTACTGATACTCCATTCATTTATTTAATAGCAAGTTACTTGATCTGGTTGCAGGTCTCAGGGTGACATAGAAAACACAAAGCACAGTCCATCCAATGGCATTTGTTTCCATATTTTATCAAGGCGTATGGCCATTTAACTGACCTGTTGTGACTCTGGGCACTGGGCAGGATTAAGACATAACATAACATAACATAACATAACATAACATAACATAACATATAACTGCCATCACCAAGAAGGGAACAAAAGCCATAATACAACCAGTGCTAATCTCTCATAATATCAGACCTTTATAAACCTTTATGGCAACTCTGATGGAGGTACACACTGGTTACAAACTACCGAAGACAGGCAGTCCTTTACATAAGTGATCTTATGCCATGAAGGATTTTATGGTGATCAGTACTTTGGGTATTGTGCCTGAAAACCCACTGGTAACCAGTGGAGCTCATGTTACATGGCCATGACATGACATGCTCCTAATAGTAATAGCACTTAGACTTATATACTGTTTCACAGTGCTTTACAGCCCTCTCTAAGCAGTTTGCAGAGTCAGCATATTGCCCCCAACAATCTGGGTGCTCATTTTACCAATCTCGGAAGGATGGAAGGCTGAGTCAACCTTGAGCTGGTCAGAATCAAATTCCTGCAGTGAATAGTGACAGCCTGC
The DNA here is from genome assembly GCF_009769535.1 of Thamnophis elegans. Taxonomy (NCBI): domain Eukaryota; kingdom Metazoa; phylum Chordata; class Lepidosauria; order Squamata; family Natricidae; genus Thamnophis; species Thamnophis elegans. The sequence goes on along the minus strand of NC_045544.1, from coordinate 74,408,255 downwards.
AGTACTGCATTCTAACCATTGCACCACCATGGCTCAATGCCTGTGCCACTGCATTTTGGACCAGTTATAGCTTTTAAGTGATTTTTCCAGACAGCACAATATAGACCACATTACAATAGTCCATATATGAAATGGACAAAACTTGAGTCAATGTTTGAAGCATACTGATGGTATTTAACCACATGTTGATTGATAATCTCACCTAACAATTTGACATATATGTTGAATAGGAGAGAACAGGGATATCTGAAAAAAACTTACTAACACTTAATGGAACCAACTTTAGAAGAAAGAGAATTACCATAAGACCGTATCTTCTGTTCCCAACCCTCTTAAGATGGAACTGCAGAAAAATTAAAAATGGTTAGGATGGGTGCACCAGCCTCATCTTAGTCCTGCCACACAAATGTAATCAATACTATCTCTATAAAAGGTAAAGGTTCCCCTTGCACATATGTGCTAGTCATTCCTGACTCTAGGGGGCAGTGCTCATCTCCGTTTCAAAGCCAAAGAGCCAGTCCTGTCTGAAGATGTCTCCATGGTCATGTGGCCAGATGACTAAATGCTAAAGGCGCACAGAACACTGTTACCTTCTCACAAAAAGTGGTCCCTATTTTTCTTCTTGCATTTTACATGCTTTTGAACTGCTAGGCTGGGACAAGTGTTATGCAGTGCTAGGGATTCAAACCGCTGAACTACTGATCTTTCTGATCAACAAGGTCAGCATCTCAGCCACTGAGCCCCCGCATCCCTTCAGCTATCACTATACCCATGCTGAAATTGAAATGAAAAGAGGCCAAATAATCAATTCCCGTTAGGGCTCTCTGAAGCTGTAAACTGATCGCCTTCCTAATAACTTTCCCTAGGAAGGAACAGTTGGAAACCTGACAAAAATTATCCAGCTATGCTGGATATGGGCATGGTTTATTTAGAAAGAGATGGACCACTGCCCATTTAGGAGATAGCAAAATCAGTCACTTCCCCTTCAAGGATGCATTCACCATCACTTGGATACAACTACACATCCTCTGCCCAGAGGCCTTGGCCAACCAGCAAGGACATGAATTTAATACACAAATGGTCTCATTTATAGTTGTAAGGATCCTGTCTACTTCCTGAAGACCAACAGACACAAACTCTTCTCAGATGACTATGCAGTGCATCAGTCAGTTCCAAAGGACTTATTCAGCCACAGTCTAATTCAGAATGGGTCCAAGTGATTGCATCTGACATATGCCTTGCAGAGCCCCCACAGATGTTTCACTGGCCCCTCCCTATAGAGGAAGGATTGGTACCTTAAACACAGTTATCTGCTAGAAATCTATAGATGCAGTGAGTGTGAAATACAGTTAACTTTTCTGCTATTTCCATCATAAGGTAATCTTTAATAAATGCTCTTACCCAAGTGCAATTAAATCTGAAAGAAGAGTCCACACAGACCTTAGCATTGGGTAAACTTGGTCTCAGATATCCAGCTACTACCAACCAAACAACATGTAAACATTGTGCAATCCTTGCCATGCTCTCCCCATGTAGCAAGAGTGTAATTTACATTCCCAAGCCCTACTGAGATTCCACCCTCTCCCCATCTGGGAACAGACATCCATGATCCAATTGAAACCATACACTCAACACTAACAACTGAACTCCTTTCTTAATAAACATTACCAGCCTGGTTCCTACTATTAGACAGTTATTCAAAATGATGAACGGGAACTTCTAGTGACTTCCGGTTTGCTAGTAGGGTCATTTTTAGTGCTCCGGAGGATTCAGAGAAACCTCCTGAAGGTCCCTGAAGCCTCCAGAGGGCTTAAACCGACCCTATTAGACAGTTATTCAAAATGATGGACGGGAACTACTAGTGACTTCAAGTTTGCTAGTAGGGTCATTTTTAGTGCTCCGGAGGATTCAGAGAAGCCTCCTGAAGGTCCCTGAAGCCTCCAGAGGGCTTAAACCGACCCTACGAGCAAACCGGAAGTCCATTCCTGAACTTCTGGTTTGCCCGTAGGGCCCTTTTTTTGTGCTCCAGAGGCTTCAGGGAAGCTCCTGAAGCCTCCAGAGGGCCTTGGGTGTGTGTGTAAGGGGGAGATTCTTTTCACCCTCTGAAAAGAGGCTCCTTTCAAGCCTCTGGAGCCTGGGGAGAGTGAAAAATGCCTTTAAAAAAGGCTGAACTTAGCTGGCCAGCGCACATATGCACACTAGCCAGCTGACAGGGCAATGCCTCGTGTGATCTGACAAATGGTTTTGGGTGTCTCCTGTGGCACGCGTGCCATAGGTTCGCCATCCTGGTCTATAAGATCCTCAGATTGAACGGGAATGGAAATTCTGTTGGGAGAGCAGTTAAGAAGCAAAATGAGCACATTAAGTCTTGAAGTCACTTCAGAGACCCATTTCCTTTTATAAAACTACCAAGGAGGGTAGGTCTTGACATGCCACATAAAGCTTCCTGTTGCCCTCAAACTGCAGAAGCATCATTAGTTAGACCATAATGCAGATTGTTTGGTTTTGGCTTAGTGAGTCTGAAACCAATTGCTGGGTTGATTCAGGAAGTCTATGCAAAGCATTGAAGGGAAATTTTGCTTCTGTGCTTTGAGCAGCTGTATTTGAATAGACCTCAGGAACTCCTGGACATCCTACTGGAAGCACCAGAAAAACTTTCTCTGCAAGGGTATCTTTGAGAACTGTAGAATGTCCTGAAGAAGGGAATTGGTTGCCTCAATTTCTCACTAGGGAGAACTGTATGCTCTCTGTGGCAAAGCTGACTTTGCATAGTAAAGTGAAGTGATCTTGCCCTGCCCTATTATTTTGAGCAGCAAAGTTACGTCAAATATGTCCTACCATAACAGAGCATGGCTAATAAAGGAACAAAATCCTTGGAGAATTAAAAGCAACAACCTAGAGAGATACCCCTCAAATGGACTTCTTTAGTAAATGTAAATGCTGCTCAATCTCCAGAATGCAACCAGATATCATTCTGATAAAATCCAAAGAGGAAGTAAAATTCTAAAGGTTGGAATTCTGTTATATATTAAAACTGACACAACCAAAAAGTCATCAAGTGCTACTCACTGCAGTGCTGGCAGAATTTCCCCTGCCAAATTTCTTCTCCCATTGTATTAAGCCAGGGGTGTCAAACTCACATCATCATGTTGTTGTCACGTGACGTATAGTGACTTCTCCCCTTTGCTAAGAAAGGGTGGGCGTGGCCAGCATGTGATGCATCTGACCTGTGGGCCATGAATTTGACACTATAGTATTAACCAATGTGAAACATTTGGGCTGCCATGAAAAGGTAGCAGTTTTTAACATCTTCTTATTATATTTGATTTGGGAGGTGATATAGTGAGGATGCTGTTTGTTCCCAATCAATCATTTTCATTGGTTCTTTCAAGCAGAAGTGGTATTCTGACCAGTTCTGGAGAACCGGTAGTGGAAATTTTGAGTAGTTTGGAAAACCAGTAAATGCCATTTCTGACTGGCCCCGCCCCCATCTATTCTCTGCCTCTCCAGTCTTTAGCTGATTGGGAGGGAATGGGGATTTTGCAGTAACCTTCCCCTGCCACGCCCCCAAGCCACGCCCACAGAACAGGTAGCAAAAAATTTTGAATCTCACCACTACCAAGTACTGTTCAAGAACCTAGACCAGGAAGCTACTGATAATTTTTGTCTGTTTTATTTCTATCATGAGAATAGAAGAGATTTTATTGATGGAGTGAAGGGAAAAAAACCAAATAGGAAGAATGTCTTTTTGTATAAACTATGAACATATTGGTAAAGATTGTATTTACCTTGAACAAACTTAACATCCTCAGCAAATGAATAGAAATGTTCCCTAAGTGTTATTCATATTGTGGTGCCCTTTGAAATGCACCACAGTCCTTGAAAAGACTTCTTGTTTCCACTTACATTTCCTGAAATTGTTCTACACAATACCAGTTGTTTACAAAGGCAACTGGGCTTGAAGCAAAGTACATGGTGCTCAAAAAGCGATCAACCAGCCAATAGCAAGAAATGATACTCGCCGAAGGAGAGAAACAGGATTACAGCACATTTTGTTCCAACTTAATAAACAAACAAACAAAAAAATCTTAAGGGTTACTGCTTAGATTTTTAAGTGGAATGTTGTTAAATATGCATAATTTAAGAGTTAGGCAATCAGGTCCTTATTTCTGTAACCTTTTTATTTTACAGTGTGCTTTGTGCACATGACTATTCTTCCCTTCCAAAAGTCTCTATAAACAGATAAAGAGCAATCACAGTTTTGTTAGTCTGTTAAAAAAATGTAATAGAGTATATCATGAAACTATATTTATTTATGTAATATGGGATAATATAATTTGAGGTAGCTTTGTCTAAGTGGTTAAGGCACCAAGCTAGAAACCAGTTCTAATCCCACCTTAGTCATGAAGCTGGCTGGGCAACTTTGAGCCAATCACTCTGTCTAGTCGACTATGTCAAGCTCTTGTGACAATCCAATTGGTCAATTCCTGTCACAACAACTGATAAACAATAAGTTGGTTTTTTCTCCCCCCAGAAAAACAGATCTTCCACTTCTGTAAAACATCAGGAAGAAAAAAAAATGAACATGCAATGATATAAGAATATCTCCAAAATAAGTCCACCATAAGGTCTGCAGATGAAGGGCTGTCTAAAATGGAAGATTATGGATTGAATGCTTTCATCAATGGTGGAGTTTCAGATTACTTTTGGAGAATGAAAACACTGCTTCCTTTAGGTTCTAAAACCAAAATTTCTTTTTACTTCTTCATCATGGACAAAAGTCACGAATTCCCAGCCTGGCTGAGAATAGTACTCAAGGAACATGGGTAGCACTCACACAACATGCTTAATTAGGCTAATTCCCAATCTAGGGGATGCTATTTCCTTGTGGCTTAGCATGTCATGGGCTTCTTATGATCCAATGTCTTGCACAATTCCAGAAAATGGATTGAATTAATAGCCAAGGTAATTGTGTTGTGAGAATTCTGTTATCCAGTAGTAGCTCTATACTTTTGAAATTAGCAGCACACCAACATGGCAATGAGGTCAAAAGTCACAATTTGGGAAAATATATTGCTTTCATATCACTTATATTCAAGTGGTGGAAGGTCAATTAGCAATGGCAAAGAAGGAAAAGTCATAAGTGGAATGGAGGCTGAGCTAGTATATCAACCTTTTAATGATTGTCCCCATAGAATTTTATACTTTGGCTGTCAGAAACTCTGAAATTGTTTGAATTTTGAGAGAGACTGAATATATGTGTATACATGGTGAGGACTATGGAGAGGATGCACAAAAGTTTTGTAACCAAAGATAAACAATTTTATAAAACATAGGACTTATCAATGGTTAGGTAAAGAATTTTATAAAGATGTATTGCTACTGGATGAATTTAGGATGATGTAATGAATTGCCATAATATAAATTTACTCAAAATTTAGAATATCTCACATAAAATGAAACAGCGAAGGACTGGCCTCTGCCGTTGAAAATGGAACTTGGGAGGGTTGCATGAGCTCTGTTTTCGCTGGCAGAGGGTTGTAGGAGGCCATCATAGCCAAAAATGGACCCCGGGAGCCTATTTTCTTTGGCAGAGTGCTCAAGCCACCACAGGCATCCCTGACATGAGTGACATCAAGCTGGCCACACCCACCCTGGCCATGCCCATTCCCCCAAGGTCAAACATAACCCTGATGTGGCCTTTAATGAAATTGAGCTTGACACCCTTGCTGTAACCAATAAGAAGCTCACGTTTCTTGTTTCATTCTTATTGGAAGTTGTTAAGCACAGGAAGCATTCGAGTAAGAGATCCTAGCTAATGGAGACTTCCATCAAGGATGAAAGAAGTACCATAGTGCCTCTTATTGGATCATTAGCATTATATTGAGAGAAGAGAGAAAGGCTTTTAAAAGGTGGTAAAGGAAAGAAAAAGAGAGAATTGGAAAAAAATAACCAGGAAGGAGAGAAAGAACAGATGCCACTCTGTCAAGTGGTGTGTAGGCTCTGAATATTGTGCCAGACTGAGATTAATGCAATTCAGACTTTAATGTTAATATATCCAATTTGCATTTCCCAAACCTATGTCTTAACTGGAATACAATTATCTTGTTTATTTTTCTGTTTTCCTGCCTTTGGATATGTACTATGTACATAATAGGTGTGTGGGCAAACTGATCATAGGATTTTATTTGGGGACCAAGTCTGGAGTGTCAAAAATGGCCTGCACTTAGACACACATTTTCATGTTTCATCTGGATCTTAAACCAACATTAAAATAAAAAAATATATTAATTAAAATAAAATGAAACTTCTTTTATCTCACTGTCTGGCATATGTAACAGGCAAACAAGTGTTTTAATTTTCAGCAAAATTGAATGAAAGTAACACATTTCTAAGGAAGATGGACAAAATTTCATAGAAACTAATGCAGATTTTTCAAAAAACTATGTTTCTTTGAAAATTGATGCTTTGGGGGCAGGAAAAAGGTACAGAATGGCTGGTTAGGGCACTGAGTACAACCCCCTGTTCATTGCAGGAATCCTGCAACATTAAGGCCCCACACAAAATTATGGCTAATTTCCAGATGAACACCTCCAGTGAAAAGAAGCTCTTGTGATGATATGTGGGAATGAATGACCGAGGGAGACAAGGGAAAGACCTACAGCCAGGGGAACAGCAGTTTAGCCTGCAAAAGGAACATGGACAGGTCAAACATCTCAGAAGGGACCCTTCTCTAATTTCTTGGCCTGCAAAGGTGATGAGGGAGGAATGCACTTTGAGTCTGGCAAGGTGTTGTTGCTAAACTTACATTATAAAACAGGCCTGTCAAACTGGCAGCCCATGGACTGGATGGGTCACATGTAGGTGATGCCCACCCTAGCTTCACAAAGGCAAAAATGTCGCAATATGTCATGTGACATGATCGAATTTGACACCTGTATTATAAAGGTTACATTAATTGTTACATTCTGGGTGAGAATGGAGATGAGTGTTAGATCGGTTAGATCGGTTGTAGGAAGGAACGGAGACGTCTGAGGTAACAGTAACCATTTATTCAAGCAAGAACGGTTTGCAACAGTAACTGTAAGTAGACCGGGGAGTCTCCGATGTTGGACAGCCTTTTATACTCGGCTGTCAAACTGTTTAACCAATAGCCTCGCGTATGACAGCCCGGCAACCGGCAGGCGTGTCTGATTGGCTAAGATGTGCCTGGCTGCTGCCAAGCTGTCATTCGTAAGTGTGAGGACTTACGAGGCTTCAACAATGAGGCCAAGTGACTTTCAGCAAAGCTCTTTTATTAGTTTATTCTAACAACAACAAGATCAGCCTGGCTCACAGCGTTTCTTTTATAGGAGGCTATCAGCCGGTCAACCAACCAAGTTAAAGTATTTTCCCGCTTCAATAGCGGACCTGCGTGAGAACTTCAGCAACTAGTTTCAGCTACTTATTTCGAAACGTAACATTGACAAAGTACAATTAGGGGGAAGTTCATTTGGTCAGGCTTCCCATCTAGACTACCTTGTTATGTTGACATCAAGTCTCAATGTATGTTACTTCCTCCTTGGAACTCTAGCTTTCATATCTTTAATTTCAGAAATTCCCACCCACACTAAGTAGCTTTTCCTATCAATTTCTTTTGTTTATGGAATCCTACTTATCATTGCCCTGAGTTTATTAAAATTGCACATTTTGAGAGTCCAAAATAAGGTCCAGCTGTATTTAACTTTACTTTCACAACATTCCTGCTCCTTACAGTTTGTCGATTAAGCTTTTCCTGTTAACCTATTGGTTAATGACAAGTCATTGTGTCCTTCTCTCTCCCCCTCCCCTTTGAAGGAGAAAGTTTTCAGCAAGACAAGCCAGAAATTTCCTGAAGGGATCATGTTTGGCAGAATTTGCTTCCCAGCAGATGCTGAGGTAATTAAAGTCTTCATCACTTATTCATGCCTCTGTGAAGGATCTGCAATTTGCTTTAGAAAGCATCTTCTATCTCTTTTCTTTAATTTGAGGAGGGCCTAATACACAGCAGTCACAGTAATGCTTTTATTTGTTTCTTCACAAATTTTACCCCTGAAGCCTCATAAATTATTGCCAATTTCATTCACTTGGATTTATAAGCAAATGTAAATATTTTAAACATAAAATGCAGTCCCTCCTTCTTTTCTATTGCTTTTGCTCTTTTTTGGGGAAACTATATCCTTGAATGAAGACATTCAAGCTCTGGAAAAAATACAGAGAAGAGCAACAAAGATGATTAGGGGTGTGGAAGTTAAAAAATATGAATAATGGTTGCAAGAACTGGGTAGGTCTAGTCTCATCATCAAAAGAAGGACTAGGAGTAGCAGTGTTCCAATATTTGAGGGACTGTCTCAAAGAAGATGGGAGGGGGGTCAACTTATTTTCCAAAGCACCTGAAGGCAAGATAAGAAACAATGGATAGAAACTAATCAAGGAAAGAAGCAACCTAGAACTAAGGAGAAATTTCCTAACAATGTGAACAATCAACCCGTGGGATGGCTTGCCTTCAGAAGTTGTGGATGCCCCATCATTGGAGGTTTTCAAGAGGAGACCAGACAGCCATTCGTCTGAAATGGTATAGAATCTCTTGCTCGAGCAGGGGGTTGGACTAGGTGACCTCCAAGGTCCCTTCCAACACTGTCATTCTGTTATTATGGAATTCATGCCATCTTTAGTATACCAACTAAATAATACTTTTCCTCTATACAAAATCTTGTTCTTCAGAGTACATAGTGATATAGTTGTAGCTATTTCTGCAGTATTGTTTCCCCTGTATGCTTTAATAGAAAGGGTTAACTGTCAGTTTATAAACCTTATAAACTATATCACATCCTTGCTTCTAGCAAGCAACCACACAACATACTTTACAAGCTGATGGGTTTAATCGCAACACATTTGTTTCGATTCTCATTGTGGATCACCAACTACCACAATTTTTCTTTCTGCCTTTCAAGAACCTTCTCTCTAATCTTCTGTCCCCCAATGTTAACTTTCATTCTCTTCAGGCTTCAGAGTCTATTTCTTTACCAAGCACCTGAAATCTGATTCTAAATTTTAATGGGGCTAAATGTCATCAACAACTCTTCTTTACCATTCTTCTTCATTGTGCTTTTTCATACTATTTGATTCCCTTCTTTACAGAGAACTCCTTCCTCTATTGACATTCAATATAGCAGTGATTCTCAATGTGTGGTCTGTGGACTCCTGGGAGCCCCACAATGTCATCACAGGAGGTCCACAAAAGCTTCAGGAAATATTATGATCTAAATCTTGAGTAAAATCTTGGGAGTCCGTGGCCATAAAAGATATTTAAAGGGTCCATGGTGAAGAAAAGGTTGAGAACCACCATGGTATAGCTTTTCTTTGACTTAATAAAATCTTGCATTAATCAAAGTGTCACCTCCAATATAGAAAGGTTAAAACAGGTAAGGCAAGAATTCCAAACTAGAGATAATTGTCAATGAAAACATGCAATAACTACTCCCATTCAAGACTATCATAGATGCCCTAGGTAGCTGTTAATTAAGAAGTTGGGAAAAAGGCTAGAGTTTAAAACTTTGAAACTATAAAAACCTTTATATTTTGACACTAGTAGTAGATAATCAATGTAGGGCTTCATTTTTGTCTACAATCATGTCTAATCTAGGCATTCTGTAAATATTCAGCAAGTGCCTTATGGTTGGGAAAAAAACAGCCAAAAGTTTTTGGACTTGAATGAACAAGAGGAAATGGCTTAAAATTTAAATGCTGGGATTGACATACATACATACATACATACATACATACATACATACACACACACACACACACACACACACACACACACACACACACACACACACTTAATTTCTATGGTAGAAGGATCTTCTGCATATAAATTACTCTTTCTTTGTGCTACATAAAGCAAGTAATCAAGCAATGTCAACCATCTGAAACTTCTGATGTAATCTATTTCCAGACCATCAGGTTGAATTTCTGGAAAAGCAGAAATTACCTGGACCTGAATTCTGATTCCATCAGTAGAAAACTTTTATTTCCTCTTGTTTTCTCCTCAAGTCTCAGGTTATACAACTACACATTGCAGCCCTAGGAAAAAAAATAACCCTCTTAAATTCTGCTGAACTGTTGTTTGCTATCCTTGTTTTCTATTTTGACATCAAATTTGCATTACATATTATCCCTTTTGTGTGGTACCATAATGCCAAGGATAGAAAACAGGAAAAAGGCTAAGTTATCAAATACAGTTTCCTGACATTGTGGGTTTTATAATTTGTTAAACAGAAGGACTCAAATAGCTATGCGGTAGAACAAAGCTAACACTGGGAAATGAGAAATTGAATGGCATTGAACTTGTCAGATTCATTCATCTTTCTGAACAGATAGATTCACAGTGTGCTATATAGCTGATGTCTCTGCATTAAAAAACAAAAACACAAAGATAAAAAATCCAAAATAATGGACAGGAATATACACTGCTCTGTTCTTGAGGATAATTCTGCTGTTCTATTGCCATGGAGAACCAACACAGTGATTGAGTTTTAATGTAGATGACATTTAAAAGGTTTTTTTTTTTTAAAAAAAAATCCTCTCACAGTTGTCTAAAATTCTGAAATGTGTTGACTCATAGAGAACAGCAAAACAGATGGTAGTTCTCAGAGTTGAAGAACCCATAACAGCTTTCTTGATAATCTCATAAGTCTTTTATCTTTATTATTATTTGTATCTCAGATATTTTGGATTGCTGAAGGTCAAAGAAGAGTAAAATATACAATGTAGATTCAGGAGAGGGAAAGCTGCTTTCTATATTTCACCTGATTTATAAATATGCCCATCTAATGATACGACATGCTGATTTGTATCTGTTTTAATCTAGTTTCTGTTCATCAGGACAAAATATTTTAATATGTATATTTTTAATTTACATGATTTCCCAGTAAAATGAAGTGGTGTTGGGAAACTCACATATCTTTTTCAAAGTGGCGAGATGGTCAAAGCTTAAAACGGCTGTACCCTTTTGAACATCTCTTTCAATGAGATTGTCAGTATTTAAGATAAGAACTGTTTGATCTGCTGCTATGCAGAAGGAGAATTCTTTGTTCTTTTATATGCAGATGAAGTACTTTTCCCTTGTGAACATCAATATTACTATACCATATCTTATCTTACTTCAGTTTTTATGAGCCGGAAAACATTCATGATGGAAAAGAATTTATGAAAGCCACTGGCAAGAATCTCTCCAGTATCAAGTTGATTTCGGATAAGCAGAGAGAAATGCAAACAAAAAAAAAGTTGTCAATTTTTTTGTAAGCAAGGTATTGTAAACAAAACATCAGAGCTGTCAAATTGTATGGTATCAAAGTGCAGCTAAGTTGTTCAGATGGATTAATGAATTATAATAATCAGTCTCTCTTCCTCTTGCCAAAATCATGTTGGGGGCTCATCTAAAAGCAGAAATGGAAATGAATTTAATTAGAATCCAGGAGAAATCTGATTGTTATGACCTTTATGACAAATATTGGTGTTAAAGTGAGGTTTTCCACAGCACATATCTAGGAGATGCCATATACACCTGCTGACATCTACTAAAATGATTTGAAACTGTCAAGGTTCACATATGCGTATCTGAACAAATCTAATGTATATTGTAAAGTAATGTAACATAATGCAAAGTTTAGAAAATGTAACATAACACAACATAATACAACATCATAACATAACACAACAAACAACACAACGTAACATAACATAAAACAACACAATATGCGGATGATACACAGTTGTATCTGTCCGCCCCGTGCCAACTCAGTGAAGCGGTTGACGTGATGTGTCAGTGCCTGGAGGCTGTTAGGGTCTGGATGGGTGTGAACAAGCTTTCACTCAATCCCGACAAGACCGAGTGGCTTGTGTTTTTCCCTCCCAAAGATTGGCCTTGTATTCCATCTCTCAGGCTGGGGGGTGAAATTATACGCCCCTCAGAAAGGGTTCGCAATTTGGGAGTCCTCCTGGACTCACAGCTGACTTTAGAACACCATTTGTCGGCTGCGACCAGGGGGACATTTGCCCAGGTTCGCCTGGTGCACCAATTGCATCCCTACCTGAACCGGGAGGCTCTCAGAACAGTCACTCACACCCTTGTGACCTCAAGACTGGACTACTGTAATGCTCTCTACATGGGGCAGCCCTTGAAGAGCATTCGGAGACTTCAGCTTGTCCAGAATGCAGCCGCACGAGCAATTGTGGGTGCACCCCGGTACACCCACGTTATACCTATCCTCTGCGAGCTGCACTGGCTGCCTGTTGGACTCCGGACGCGCTTCAAGGTGCTAGTCATTACTTTTAAAGCCCTACATGGTATCGGACCTGGGTACTTGAGAGACCGCCTCCTGCCAATTACCTCCCTACGACCAATTAGATCCCACAGATTAGGCCTCCGGATACCATCAGCTAGCCAATGTCGACTGTTGACCCCCCGAGGGAGGGCCTTCTCTGTGGCTGCTCCGGCCCTCTGGAACGATCTCCCTATGGAGATTCGGACCCTCACCAGGCTTTCCGCAAATCCGTCAAGACCTGGCTGTTCTGGCAGGCCTGGGGCTGATGAGTTCCCAGCCCCACTTGAATTGTTGCGATTGTTGTGTAGTTTTTAATCTGTTTCTTGTATCTTGTTTTTGTCTTGTTCGTTTTTTTTTTTGTATTTCCCCCTTCCCCATTTATTTGTTAGCCGCCCTGAGTCCCTCGGGAATAGGGCGGCATACAAGTATAATAAACATACAACATACAATATATATTATGTCTAAACGCTAGAAAAATGAGTAAAAATGTTATAAAAGAGACATTATTACCTCTCTGAGGAATGCATGGTAGTTGTGCTCTAAGTAGTTTGCTGAAATTCTGCTGTATGCTTCTGAATTATTTTTCTTATGTATGTCTAATAGAAGAAGCCAAATGTTTGAGAGCTATGTAATATCCAGTTGTGTGAAAAACGCTTACTGTATAGAGAATTGCAGTACTTATTTTGCCAACTTCAACATTTTAAAAGTATAATAGTCTCATAAACAAAGCTTTCTGCCACAGGACATGGCCACAATGTTCTCCTTTAAATTGCATATCTCTGGGACAAAAATTTCTTTACTTAAGGCTGTATTTGAAACCAGCTCTTTTTATTAATTTCTTTAACAGAATGACAGAAAAGCAAAATACATGAAAGAAAATAAGGTACAATAAGTCAAATGGCATAAACTAACATTAAAAAAAAGCATCTAAATCAAATACAATATAAATATATAATAATTAAAGGTAAAGGTAAAGGTTCCCCTCGCACATATGTGCTAGTAATTCCCGACTCTAGGGGATGGTGCTCATCTCTGTTTCAAAGCCACTGTCCGAAGATGTCTCTGTGGTCATCTGGCCGGCATGAGTAAATGCTAAAGGCACATGGAACGCCGTTACCTTCCCACCAAAGGTGGTTCCTATTTTTCTACTTGTATTTTTACATGCTTTCAAACTGCTAGGTAGGCAGAAGCTGGGACAAGAAGTGGAAGCTCACTCCATTATGCGGCAGTAGAAATTCAAACCGCCGAACTGCCGACCTTTCTGATCGCCAAGCTCAGTATCTTAGCCACTGAGCCACCGCATCCCTAATGTAATAATTATGTCTATATAAAAGAAGTTCCAACTCATTTTTTTAAAAAACAAATGCCCAGAATCATATTGTTCAATCTTTTCTTTAGTCACCCTAGTAAGAAAATTCAGCCATAAAATTCTGCCGGGAGACATGATTAAAGCAGGAGAATAAATGTAACTACAACTTAATTGTACCTACAACCCAAGAAGATCAATATCAGAACTTTTAAATATGTGTTGAGAATCCCAATAGAGTCCCTAAATATTTTTCTATGAACTAACTTTGTTTTAAGATGATAAGAACTGTATTCCCATTCAAACCTATTGGTCCAGGGGCCTCTCTAGATTATGTAGATTCACTTGTGACAAATATCTCCTTGCACTGTTAGAGGAAAAACTAAATCCTTTGAATAATTATAAAACATCATAGGAAGATTTATTCTCTTTAAAAACTATCCATCCACTCTATTGCTATTTGTACTTTCAGCTTTAAAGATGCATATAAAAATGGACATATTAGACCTACACTTAAATCCTTATGCACTGTCTTGCTGGAGTATTTTTATGGGTATGACTTTATGTTGTTTCAATTATTTCATTTGACAAGTTAAACATTTGTCTTCTAACTTGTCCCCCTTTTCAAAATATATCCACCTAATCTGCTATAGTTAGTATTCCATGTTCAAAACATACAATTGATACAGGATAGATTTAAAAATGCTATACAATTCCAAAGTATACTTTCTTTCTATATATGTATTTAAATTCTTTATTACAGTAAATTTATTTCCTTTTTTTCTTCTGTGAGGCATCTATTATGTTTTTTTGCCGCTCCTTGAATCAGCATTAGTTCCTAGCCACTGCCTGCAGTTTTCTTGGCAAAATATCAAAAAATGGTTTACTATTGCCAACTTCAAGGGCTGAGAGAGGGACTGGCTTACAGTCACCCAGCTGGCTTTATGCCTAAGGTGGAACTGTAATTCATGGTCTTCTGATTTCTAGTCTGGTATCTCGCCCACTATACCAAACTGGCTCCATATCATGGCCTTACAAAAGCTTTAAATACATGCCAATCAGTGGTGAAATTCCAATTTTTTTTGCTACAGGTTCTGTGGGCGTGGCTTGTTGGGTGTGGCAGAGGAAAGATACTGTAAAATCTCCATTCCCACCCCACTGTGGGGCCTGCCAGGGGTGCTTTTGCTGGATCTCCAAACTACTCAAAATTTCCACTACCGGCTCTCAGAACCTGCTGAATTTCATCTGATGCCAATGCATCTTCACATTTATTAATCATAAGTTTATTATTGAAAACATTGGAACATCTTTATTTTATTTTATCAAACAGCAAACTGGAGATTATTTAATAATAATAGCAATAGCACATATTTATATACCAATTCGCAGTGCTTTACACCCCTTTCTAAGTGGTTTAGAGAATCAAAATATTGCCCTCAATAATCTGGGTTCTCATTTTACCCACCTCGGAAGGATGGAAGGCTAAGTCAACCTTGAGCCTGGTGAGATTCAAACTGCCAAACCTCTGGCAGCTGGCAGTCAATAGAAGTACTGTATTCGAAGCACTGCATCACCATGGCTCTTAATACTTGAGCCATGATGGCACAGTGGATAGAATGCAGTATTGGAGTCTAACTGTGCCCACAACCAGGAATTCAATTCTGGCTGGCTCAAGGTTGACAGCCTTCTATCTTTCTCAGGTCAGTAAAATGAGGACTCAGATTGTGGGGGCAATATGCTGACATTGTAAACTGCCCAGAGAATGCTATAAAGTACTATGGAGTAGTATATAAGTCTAAGTGTTATTGCTATTAAAATATCATTGTCAAGGTTCCAACTAATGAACCCAATCAACTCGGCACTTTGAGACGAAAAGCTTTCTCAAAGAACTGTTTTATTGAGTACGTTATTACAACCAGTGACGTGCAGTGACAGTTACCGTTGGTGAGGCAAGACTGCAGCAGCGGTGAGAAGCAACGTCCCCGGCACTGTGTCCGACAGGCGTCTCGCATTTATGGCGGACATAAATGTGAGATGCCTGTCAGACACAGTGGCGGGGGTGTTGCTTCTCGCCGCCATCGCGCTCCACCACCTTGCCCCCCGCCTTCTCCGATTAACAATCCTGCTGCCCCGGCCTGCAGCCAGCCCACCCACCCCTCGCCCGACCTGCTCCCTGCCTGCACTCACTGCTCTCCTCCTCCTCCTCCTCCTCCTCCTCCTCCTCCTCCTCCTCCTCCTCCTCCTCCTCCTCCTCGTCCCCGCTCGGTGTTGGGCTGGCTGCAGGCCGGGGCATCAGGATTTTTTGTCGGAGGAGGTGGGGGGGGCAATGTGGTGGAGCGCGATGGTGGCGAGAAGCATCTCAGATGGAGCCGGGACACCCAGAAGGCAAGCCGGCACTTCGGCATGCCTTTAAGTGCCGGCTTGCTTTCTGGGTGTCCTGGCTCCATCTGAGATGCTTCTCACCGCTGTCGCGTTCCACCGCCTTGCCCCCTCACCTCCTCATACGAACAATCCTGCTGCCCCAGCCTGCAGCCAGCCCACCCACCCCCGCCCGACCTGCTCCCTGCCTGGACTCACCGCTCTCCTCCTCCTCCTCACTCAGTGCTGGGCTTTAAAGGGGTCTCCCCTCCCCAGCTAGCCAGCCCACCCAGCCAATTCCTCCCCCCCACTGTGTCCAACAGGCCAGGTGTCTCGCGTTTATGGCGGACATAAATGCGAGATGCCTGGCCTGTTGAAACACAGCGGCGAGAACGTCCCTGCCGCTTCTGTGCTCTGCCGCCTCACCCCCCTGCCTCCTCCGACCCCACCGCTGTGAAGAAAGAAAAAAAAAACACACACAAACCTCACAATAAAAAAATTACAAATTAAATTACAATAAATTTGAATCCCCCCCTCCTTCCGTCCGATCCACCTTTTCCAGCTGTGGAAACTCTCTCAACTCTCCTCTTGTCCGCCCAACGTAAGCGTGCTCAATGTAAGCGTGCTCATAAGGCATGATTCGCTGCTCCCCGATCAGGAGGCGGGAGAATCAGTGCCTCTTTTGCATATGAAAGTTTTCGGTTTTTAACTCCTCCTTAACTTTTAAAAGGCAAACAATTCCTTAGGCAAAAGAGGCCCTGAGTTCTCTGGCCTCCTCCCATAGTTAACACTGAGAGCAGACACCAAGCCACTGTGACTTTGAATCTGGTAGCAACTACCCTGGCTTTAATCATTAAAAAAAATATTTAAAATTCTTCCTTTCCCTCAGGAGACTGGTGAGGCCCCGCCTCCCCTGCCTCTAGTGACTGCACGTCCCTGATTACAACACATATGAAAGCAAAATCAACTCTAAAGTCTTTCCCACAGTTTTAGAATAATTAAAGAATAGATAAACCCCCGCCCTTATTTTCACAGGTCACATTGTCTAATTAGGTGTTCTGGCATCTCCCTGGAAACTCCTCCTAGTCTTTGGCCAGCATCTGTTGAGATGACCTTGGTTCCCACGGGATGATCTGTTGGTCTAGTCTGACATTCCAGCCTCTCCCATCTCTCATACTGTGTGGCAAGCTGAGAAATGGAAAGATGACTGTGGCAAGCCTGATCCTTTTCAAAGTTGACAATCATTGGTACCACTTGGACATTTCTTACAAAATACTAGTACCATAACTTCTAGAGCATGAACAATTGTTATAACAGAATCTATAGAACATTTTTTTTAAAAAAATCAAGAACTTATTCCTTGGTCTCTTTTGAGATGCTTTGATTGCATCAAGAGCATGGAAAATATAATGGTTTATATTCTGTAGACACAGAGATGCTTAAAAACTTCTATTTCAGCTGAACATTACATGTCCTAATAGGCCAGCGAGGAATTACTTTGAGTTGTCTGAGGACCTCTGGAGTTGTATGGGTAATTCTCTTGGTTGAGACAAAGAAGCAGTGAAATTGATGCTGTTGAAGCACTTCGTGTTGTCTTGCAGATTGCCTGCTTCTTCCTTCCTTCAGGCAGCATTCTTCGACCCTTGCAGAAATTGGAAGGGATTTCTTGCTTTGCCCTGCTCTGTATCACCTGCTTTCTCCAGTATTTCTCTGACACTTCTGGTTGTCCATAAGTGTCAGAATCTACCAAATCTTATACAGCGAAACATTAAATAATAATGCCAGGGAAGTACATGTGCCCCGAGGACTCAAAAAGCAAGCACATTCTTATTTAGTTTAGTTGTCTCCATGTAACAATCAAATTAATGCTTGAATATATGAACAGACCACACTCCAATCCTGTAAATGATTCTTCTTGCAAACTTTATTCCAAGCCACAATTATAAATGAAAATTCTCACATTTGTATTTGCAGAACAATTATGTGAAGTATCCTGTATTTCTATGATTGGGCTATAAAATGTGTTAGAGCCATCCAATTATCACTTTGCTTACAGCCAAATTAAATAATAACCATCCAGAAGTTCTTATTCAACTATAACATTTGAAGAATTCTTAATTATTATAGGTAGTCCTCTGGCTATTTCAGAATAACCACTTGTGTTATCTGATCAGCTCATTCCATATAAGTCGATGCTTTTTGTCAGGCAAATATGAGTTTTTTGCTAAAATGCTACTTTAGGTTCAGGGTCTTCAATTGGTAAAAAAAGTTTAACTTTTCAGATATACCTCTTCTTTTTTAATGCAGAAAATGACATCATTATAGAAAGCAAATCATTTTCCATTGCAAGGATCCAACACAATCCTGAGTCAAGGTCAGAATAACAGCAGCACAATATTTAAAAAGTTGAGGCATGCTTTTATTTATGAAACACAGGTAGTCCTCTACTTACACCAGAGGTGGGTTCCTACCAGTTCGCACCAGTTCGGTAGAACCGGTTTGTCAAATCTACCGAACCGGTTAGAAGAGGTTCCACCAGTGGACCCGGAAAGCAAGCCACACCTACAGAAGAGGTTCCAAAAAAATTTGAAACCCACCACTGACACACACACACACACACACACACACACACACACACACACACAGACAGACAGACAGACAGACAGACAGACTCACACAAAGAGAGAAAGAGAAAGAAAGGAAGAAATAAATAAATAAAACAAGAAAAAAAGAAAAAGAGAGTGAGATGAAAGAAAAAAGAAAAAAGGGATAGAGAGACAAAAGGAAGGAGAGAGAGGGAGAGAGAGAGAGAGAGAGAGAGAGAAAACACATGGCCAGCAAGCCACTCCCACCAGGTCACATGGCTGGCAAGCCACTCCCACAAAGGAGGCCACACCCACAGAGTAGGTTCAAAATTTTTTTGAAACCCACCACTGACTTACACCATTTGTTTAGTGACTTTAACAATTTCATAACTGCTTTCTTTAGCAATGGAGAATCTGGCCTCAACTGTAGTTGTATGTCAAGGACACCTGTAGCTGCCTTAAAAGAAAAAAGGCCATAATAAGGTAAAACAAAGATACTATAGAACACTATAGAAGATTCCACAGTAATATAAATAAGGGAAAATTGGGGGGAGGAGAATAGTGGAGCATTTAAAAGGGGGAGAAGGGGAGAAAAGAAATATTATAATTAAAAATATACAAAACCCATTTTCACAGAGATTCCATCACAGATACACTTATATTGAAGATTTATTTATTTTTCCTTTTCCTAAACTGAAAATCTGGATTACTTTAAAGTAAACAAAACCTTAAGTGCTATATTTCATAATTGGTTATAATGGATAAGCAATTCTTTTGAGGATTGTTGTGCTATTCCTTTGTTGAATTCTGGCTTTACTTTCAGGTAATAGGCAGCTATGTGTGAACTTTTACTTTCCATGATAGTTAGAACATTGGAAAATACAGGAAGCAGGATTTATTTGTTACTTCTTCTAATATGATGTTCTTAGTGCTTTTTTATTTCCTAGAAATCAGGTCAAGAAAGACTTTTTCGCTGGCATATTCCAAATCTTTTGCTTACTTGGAAAGCTGCAGGAAGTATCACACACAACTCTGAAAAAGCACCATCACCAAAGGCTTTGGACCGTGATGATTGACATGTGGATGGAAGTGCAGCAATCAAAAATTCTCCACCATCCTGTTTAAAACACTTTTGGCAGATGTTTCTTGATGAAAAGCTACTCATCATTTTTTGCATAAGGTAAACTTCTAGAATGGTTACAGCTTACCTGACAGTAAACCCTTTTTTCAATGTTGCCTTTCAAATACCGAAATCCTTTTTCATGAAATTCTAGCCTTTTTTTTTTTTTGCATTTTTTTCAAACCCCTCTGCATTGCCCCACTATTCTGTCAACCTTCAAGTTATATTTTGAAATCCTTCTTATTGGTTGCAGCATGACAGCAATTCAAAATCGTAAGTTCATTTAGTTCTACACAGAAATTCAGGAGAGAAAGAAGATTCTCTGGACATCACCCACCTAATATTCAATGGGGCTATCAGCCAAAGCAATTCATCCACAGAAGACATCAGGTAAAATTTATTGGTAGGCCAAATACTAGTATACATGAAATTCTTTCCGGAAAGATTTAGTGATAGCTACTATTTTAAGTTGTTTTTTGAAAGGTTTTGGTCAATTAATGGAAGGGAGGCATTAAAATTAAACCAAATCTTAATATCCAGCTTTCAGCTTAAAATGGGACAAGGGAAAAGTTTTCTTAAATGCCACTCAGTCCCCATTTCTGCTAAAACATATTTTGGATGAGGCTTAAATCACTCTCTATGGGGGAAAAAACACCTCTTAAATGACTGCTGTATCATTAAGAAGCACCATAGAGCTTTGTTTTTTTAAAGGAGTCATCACTGGAATTGAAAAACACGATTCTATTAGTTAGGTTTGGTTTAGTTTTCCTCAATTTTGAAAATCACAGTTAAAATGAACACATGGTGAGGAAATTAATTCAAAACCCTCACCGTTGACATATCTGGCCTATGGAGCTTTTCAATCAGATTTCTTTCAGGAGTCTACTTCTGAGACAATTTTTCAGAGGGCACTACAAAACTCTTTACGTGGCGCACTTGTCCAATTTATAAGGAAGGGAGATGAGTTCAAGTTGTAAGGAATATCTATCTAGTAATAGATATTCCTCACATCTTTTCCCTCCCTCCCTGTATGTGATGTATGGAGTATCTGCAGCATACTATTAATGCCTGGGCTGGAGATTGTCTTAGAAATGATACAGTGGCACTTCTTCTCAGTAAATGCGTGTATGAGAGTAATCAAAGGGACTTTATGGCACATAAGGCTATTTTTGAATTTATGGGCTCTAGAAAACATTGTTGCCAGGTGATTCCAAATTTATGGAAAAAGTATAAGGGACTCATTTGTTACAAAATACTATAGTGCAGTGATGGCGACACTTTTAGCAGTTAGATAGCAATAGCAGTAAGACTTATATACCGCTTCATAGGGCTTGCAGTCCTCTCTAAGCGGTTTACAGAGTCAGCATATTGCCCCCACAGTCTGGGTCCTCATTTTACCCACCTCGGAAGGATGAAAGGCTGAGTCAACGCTGAGCCGGTGAGATTTAAATAGACAAACTGCAGAACTGCAGTCAGCTGAAGTAGCCTGCAGTGCTGCATTTAACCACTGCGCCACCTCGACTCAGTTTTAGACACTGAGTGCCCAAACTACGTGCATGCGCATGCCCAAACTGAAAGGTGCGTGTGCCCAAATGCTGTATGCGTATACATGTGTATGCGCACATGCACATACATGGGCATGCACAAAATGCACATGTGTGAACATGCATGGTCATGCACACATGCGCAGTAGAGACCCAAAGACCAGCTGGCCGGTGGGAGGCGGGGCATCCTAACACCGGCAGCACAGCAAGACGCAAGATCTTTTTCTTTCGTCAGCTTCTGTTTCATTGTTTGCAGGGAAATAGAAGCTCACCAAAGAAACGACATGGAGATCTAGCTTGGGACAATGGCGCGCATGCCAGCAGAGAGGGCTCTGCATGCCACCTCTGGCACATGTGCCACAGGTTCGTCTCATGGCTATAGTGATTCTGAAGAAATAACCTGAGAGAAGAAGAGGTCCTAAAATTACATGAATCTGACTTTTTGGCTTTATTTTGTTACCACAGTTTCATTCTTACAACATCAAGCTTCAGTGCTTTGAATTCAATTTGCTGACCTCTGAGTTCATTTCAATGCATTGTTTTGTATCAGGAAAGAAATTTAATGATGGCAATATTCCCCCCCCCCCAGCCAAGTAAAACTTTCACATGCACACCCAGAGCAAGGAAATTCTTCATTTAAATTTCATCGTTGATTAATATTCTCTCTCTCTCTCTCTCTCCCCCTCCCTCCCTCTCCCTTTTAATCTCATGCACTTGCAAGATGAAAGGGCAATTGTTGAAAGACTTCCTCCAACAGAAGAGTTTACAAGTGATTATTTGCTATGTAGGTTTTTTTAAAAAATATTTTAAAATGCTTTGGATTTATTGTTCAGGGTTAAATACACTCCCACATAAATACCATAAGGACAGAGTGAGGGAATATTAATAAGTAAGTAAGTAAGCAAGTAAATGTATTGTTGTAATTACAGGTCATAACATATCATGTCCCATAAAATACAGTAAAATAACAGTAAAACATTGCAAAACAAAGTAATAAAAGGAGTATTGGATATAAAAAGATTACAGCAAAAGAAAGTCAATGCTACAGCTAAGAACTTAAGTATTTCTTTCGGAGTTTAAATGACAAAAGAGCAAACAGCAATTTGATTTCTGACAGTTAGAAATACATCTGCAAGAAAATAGTTCCATTTTTCAAGATTAGAGCCCCTGAGTAAGATCCAATGGTACCTTCTGTGTTTTTTTCCCTGCACAGCCAGAAAGTGGGGGTAATTGTTCTTTGTTTAATATATGAAAACTTTCATATATATATATATATATATATATATATATATATATATATATATATATATATATATATATATATATATATATATATATATATATATATATATATAGCTTTTAAAACATAAAAATAGGATGATTTTTGGAGCCCAATGAAAGTAGTAGCAAGAGTTATACTGGTAACTTATGGCAAGAAGGAAATGTTGTCTCAAGCATCCAGAGCATGATGAGGACCAGCAGAGGTTGGACTGAACTTTCTAGAAATCAATGACATTCTCAATTTCATAGCCTTCAAACCAGACAATGAAATTGCTGGTGTGTGTTAGCCCAGCCCAAATAATTATTCCATGCCTCACTATGGAATCCTGGCATTTCCCCCTGCTAACTTAAGAATCTTTCCTTATATTTCTCAACTTGGAAGCATTTTTGAAACCAAAGGGGATTTCAAAACAACAGATTTTATACCAGGCTAGTGAGCTGTCAAAGAAAAATAAATTCCCCCAAATTTCTACTGGCCTGCGCAAGTGTACACCTCTGAGTGTGCCAAAACAACTCTTTGGATTCTGACCAAGGCCAGGGTTCCAGCCCCATTTTCACAGTTCAACATGTCTGGTCTTATTTTTAATTGTTTCCTTGTAATCTCTCCTCCCTGCCAAACTGTAGATTGTTTCACAGTTTGTATGGGTTATCAGCATTCAATGGTTTCCTTTAAGGAACATCCTGGCTCCTGAAAGTTGCTTCTTCCAGAAGGTTGGAGTAGTTATTTTGAGTGAAGCTGAGTGCCAGGGACAAGATGGGACAATGGACAGCCTGTTCTCTTACTGAGGAATTTTGAAATTGAAGTGTGACTTGATAAACAGCAAGACAAAGATACTGCTTCTTGATTTACTTATCAACCAGTCTTATTCAGATGGATTTTTTTGCCAGAGAGACTTTGATAATGATCTCCAGAGTTCAATTCAATAACTTTGTACAGCTGCGAGCAATGAAACTGATCTCAAGCCATTTTGAACTATGTGGTAATAAATACACCTACAAATGGTACCCACATATGAGTTGGCAACCAGTGGATCATAAGTGATGTTACCTGCTTCGGTTGCCTGGCTCCACTACAAACTTTGGAAAGCCCTAGATACAAATAGAATGTATTATATTGGCAAGGTTGACTTGTTCAAAATGAGGATAGCTGTCAAATCTCCAAACTTTTCAAAGGCATTTCTAGCCAATTATCTATCATTCTAGGTGGCCTAATATACTAACTGATGATCATTAATTATCATCAAGTTGATGGTGTTTCTTAAAAGAAATATATAAACAATTTTTTTCCAGAATGATCCATCTTCGAATTATTGTTTAGATCTTCCAATGGTACATCCATTGTCAATGTAATTTTTACATCCATTACATTGGATGCAATGGTACATCCATCGCCACCCACCTTACTGCTGCTCATCTTCTTTTTCATCCTCTTTCCAGCATTCTTAAATTCACAATATGTTCAGAACATATGAAGGAGTATGCATTAATAACAAAGCATATAGTATCTAAGAAATGACTATGTTTGAAGATCATTCCAATACAATCATGGTATTATCACACAGTATGGCGATTACAGAACCTGCATTGATTGCCAATATATTTTTGAGTTCAGTTCAATGTTCTGGAAGTATTAGAAGCCACTTATTTCAAGTAAATTTTGCCCAACTGATTCAGATAAAGAGTGAGTGTCTGTTGAAACTCTTCTCCTATCAGGAACTACAATAGGGAGAGGCACATTATTGGTAGCTACTCTTTGAAAGAAAAAAAAAAAGGCTCTATTATTATAGCCTTTTGCGGAATAGTTAAAAAATCTGTCCCCTCCCCAGGAGGATTTCAATAATTAAGTAGCTGGTGGAAAATTAGCACCATTATTATTTGTTATTATTTACAAATAATAATTATTTAGGGATGTGGTGGCTCAGTGTTAAGACGTTGAGCTTGTCGATAAGAAAGGTTGGCAATTCAGTGGTTCAAATATCTAGTGCCATGTAACGGAGGGAGCTCCGATTAGTTGTCCCAGCTTTTGCCAACCTAGCAGTTCGAAAGCATGTAAAAATGCAAGTAGAAAAATAGGAACCACCTTTGGTGGGAAGGTAACAGTGTTCCATGCGTCCTCAGCATTTATTCATGCCAGTGACCTGACCACAGAGACATCTTTGGACAGCGCTGATTCTTCAGCTTTGAAAGGGAGATGAGCACCGCCCCCTAAAGTCAGCAATGACTAGCACATATGTGTGAAGGGAACTGTTACCTTTACCTTACTGCTTATTTGTTTTTATTGTTTCTTCTGTTACATTTTGATTCTATACACTGCCTAAAGTCTCTCCGATAGGTTGTTTATAGAATGGATGAATGAATGAATGAATGAATGAATGAATGAATGAATGATTCCTTTGAATTGTGCTTGATTCTTGATGACTCCATGGGTGTGTCCATGATGTTGTTTTCTTGGAAAAACTATGGATGGTGTTTGTCATTCCTTTTTTCTGGGATTTTTTAATGATACAATCGCAGTCTAGTCTACACCACTGGAATTTACTTATTACTTTCCATCCAAGTGCTAAGTACTCCTCACTCTGCTTAGCCTTTTAAAGAACCAGGTCACCTAGGCACTGGGGAGTCATAATTAATTTTATCTAATATAATAGATATGAAGACAAATATAGGGAGTTGATATTAGATTTTATATTGTAGCAAAGCCTTATTTATAAAGTCAGGTTTTCTGTTTGCATTAGGTGCAAGGAACAATAAAATACAAAATATACTTGTTAAAAATGACAGTTCAAAATTATTTGCATTTCTAGTTTCCCCATACACTTGCTGAGATCATTAAGATGAAGTTATATGTGGAAAAGGTCATGTTGGCAACAGGACCAATTAATTAAAACTAGACAATACTTTAAGGGCAGGTATCTTGCCCATTTGGTTCAGGTGTACAGTAAGTGTCTGCTGAAAGTCTCTTCCTATCAGGAAGTGCAATTCTCAGAATTTTATTGGGCATTGATACCAGTGTAGACTCAGTCAGTGAAATGCAAAAACAAAGTGGAAGGATAGTTCCAACTCATTTGTGGAATGCACCACATGCGATAGAAAATTTGGAATATATCCTGGTAATAAAGCAATGCTCTTTGGAAGGTTTAGGAGAGATTTCTTTGGGTTTTGCTAGGTGATAGGGATGTGTGCACTTCAGATCTGATCTTCAGTTATTGCAAAAATACTGAAACACCTTCTGGAGATCAAAACTGAAGTATTGTATGATTCAAAATTACTTGTGTATATTTCTGGGGTCATCTTGTCATTCTAGGAAAGGATGAGCTTACTTTACACAGTGTTGCAAACAGGAGCTGTATTCCTGCTCTCATGTGCTGTCAAAAAACTTTTGGATTTCAAATTCAAAATACTATATTGCCAGGGGTGGTCTTCAAAAATTTCAGCAACGGGTTTTCTGCCCAGTTGCTGTGGGCATGACCATCGTGGGCGTGGCTTAGTCGGCCTCCTGCACCATGGTGGGGGACTGTTTTCACATTCCCCATGCTCCAAATGCTTTCTTCGAGCCTCTGGGAGGGCGAAAACTGCCTCTCCTGGGCTTTGGAGGTCCTCCTGAGGTCAGAAACGGGCCCGTTTCTGGCATTCCGGAACTTCCAGGAGGCCCATTTTCCCCCTTCTCTGAGTCTTTGTGCAGGCCCTGCACTTACCTCACATCCAAAATGAGCCGCCTGAAGACTCCTGGGAATGGCGGGGTGGGAGTGGCAGGGTGGGGTGGGCAGGACTAGCCAGGGGTGGGATTGGAGGTTCTCCAAACCTGGGTGAACCCATAGCAGCCCACCCTTGTGTATTGGTCAAAAAGGAGATGCTTTGGTGTTCCTGACGATCCATGACATATTTGTTATCAACAGGCTTAATATACAGAAAAACTTTATATCAACTCTCAGTGTGTTTCATATTCTTGATAACAAACAATTTCATGGATTTTAGAAATGGGAGTTGTTTCTAATTAATAAATATGCTTCTATCTATCTCTGTCATCTCAAGCAGAGGGCAGGGCATCACTTGATTCCATGCTAAATGCTACAGAATAATTCTATGGAAAATAATTCTGAAAAAGTGAAAATAAATATTTTTCACCCTAAATTCCCCATGCTTCTCTACTATACCAAATCTTGGAAAAATCTAGTGCTACACAACAGATCCTTTGAAAGGAAAGTAACCCTTTTACTAATCTCAGGAGGATCTATCTATCATGCCTCATTTTCAATCAGCATAATTTAAAAATGTGGGATTATATTTCTTGGTCATGAACAAATGACTTTTTAAAGCCTCTTAAACATGGACCAATCATTCATATCTATTCTGATTTTTCAAAACTTTTGCTAAAACAATCAAACCTGTCAAAGCATAAGAAGTAGGAAGAAGCAATGCTGAAATGTTCAATTAAACATGGACCAATCATTCATATCTATTCTGATTTATAGCTATGCCATTAAAAAGACAGGAAACCTGAAATGTGTTTGGCAATACTTAACATTTTTTCAGTAGAATATTTGGTAAACTATTTAACTACCATAAGATCTCTGTTATCCTTCAACAAGTCATTATGTGTAGTCTTATTAAGTCTGATTTATAGTTTTTCACTTTGTCAAAATTGTTTCCATATTTTTCATTTGTTGTTATAATGTATATATATAAATATTGAAACTTGTGTTGATTTGATATGCATTTTTCTAACAACTGTTAGCTAATAAGCCAAGAAAGTGTGGAGGAAAAGTGTGCTAAGATCTGGGTCATATGCACATTTTATACAAATCAATGAATAATCAAAGTCAGATTAACTTTGACTGGATAAATTTTAGCTTCATTATCCTATATCATATATGTTTCTGCTTCCCTTCCTACCCCCATCTTTATTAGTATTGAACAATTTATAATAAGAATCAGAATAATTTGTTTTCACAACTGTTCATATCACCTGGAATACCTACTTTATAATTTCTGCATTAAATTACAAATTACCAGATATATATCTCTTAATTTAAGATGAGCTCAACCATTACACCACCTCTATACTAAAGGAAGAATAGATAGAAGAAAGCATAAAAATATACAATAGATTTCTCTCTTTCATAGGAAAATCACTGTCACACAAAATAATAGTATACACACCTAGACACCTCTCTCACTAAATTTTAGCAGAAGCAGTGAAAAAAGATGAAAAGCAAATTAAAAAAATAATTGATAGTAGCATGGGAAAGAATAGAAAATAAACAAAGGATTGAGGCAAGAAGAAGATGTAACAGGCAGAAAATGAGAAAAACTGAGAGCAGCAATAGTTAGACTTTTGAAAAAAGGTTAACTTCAGCAGGCAAGTCGTGTTGCCCAACAATGACAGTTCAGGTTACTCTTCAAAAGCCTTTATGGTTTTCTGCTGCAATTTCTGCATCCCTTTGCAACTCCATCCCAACAACTCTTCAGTTCTTCTCACGGAATAGAAAGTAAACTCCTTTTGAAAAAGAAATTCCACAGATAATTATTGAGCCAAGATAAACCCTAACCGACCATACTTAAATCCAACAACTACAAAAAGGTTTGAGCTTTCAGCACTGATGATGTTACCTAGTTTGGGTAATGAAGCATCTGCAAGAAAATAACCAAGCTCAGAGAGCTTCAAGGACTCCTAATTTCAACAAACTACAAATATTGTCCTTTATTGGTTCTAATATTTGCCTGCAAGAAACTTACTTTAGCTTGTTAATGTCTGATTTTTAAAGCTTTCTTTCTTTAACTGGGGAAGAATAAATAATCCTCACACGTGCATAGTACATGAAAATTTGAATTTTTATGTTCAGCATCAGAGGATCTCTATTTATTCTGCCTCTTGAAATTTATGCAGACAGCCTTGTACCTGCTTTTTCATCTGTTGCTTTCCCATAAATTGCATTGGTGAAGATAAGTGTACTTCTTGCTTTCTTTTGGTTTTAGCCAAATGATGTTGCCATCCCACACACTGTAGACTGTACAGTCAACAATCTTTCTTCATACAATTAACATCCTATGAAGGGGAGATGGATGACACTCAATCCTAATAGTCTCTCCCACCTGGTCTGGTTGGTCAGGTAACAAACAAGGGTTATACTTGGTTTGATGGGCAGATGTGTAGAAATCTCTTGAAAAATAGCTAATTTTGGCTTTATTGCTTTTGCTGTACAGAGTTTAGCATTTCTAGCTCCCCAAATTCATGTTGTCTTCCTCAAATCCATGTTATCCTTTCCAGCAAGGGTGGAAAAGCTTCAACTGCTTAGCATTTATTTGTTAATTTTTAAAACTTCTTTGATTTATTTTGTATTTTGTGTTGAGTATGTATTTTCTCATTTTGGGGCATGTTTATTAATTTTATGTTGGCTGTTTCTGATTGTAATAAACCTTAACTAACAAGTGGTTCTTTTCATCTCTTGCATATGCCAGAAAGGGTTTAATTTTGGAGAAGCAAAAGATGATGGCTGAGGGCAAGATTCCACAGATGGTATTCAATTTGGAAAGCTGTTTAGCAGTGGGAGCAAAAGAGAGAGCAATAACCAAAGGCTGTGAAAAAATATGTATTTTGCATATGTGTGGAAATATTTTTTCTTTTTCATTCAAGTTTTTTAAAATGCACTGTCTTTAATTATGTCTGTGAATCCATCTTGAGATGGCAATATTCCCTTGCTTTCCTTTTCTTTGGGATGGAAAACCTTATGAAACTAAATTGGGGAAATGCAAAGCATTATGGTGTCATACTATGATACCTCAATATCAATTATATTGCCAGCACAAGAAATCAGGAATCAGGGTTATTCAACTGAGTACAAATTTATTCCATGCTACCTCTAAACAATAATCTGAACTACCAACAGTCAAGTGGTAGATAAGAGCTAATGCAATTCAAGGAGGACTTAGATCACTTGTGGGTAAGAAGGGACTCCAAATTGAAGAGGTGCTTGACTCCTCCCTCCAGGCTCAGCCTGATCATCTCCTACATCTACATTTATAAATGTTTGGCTACTGCATGACCTAGCAGGCTGAGAGCCATAAAGTGGGTGGGGTCACATCACACAAATGGGTGGGGCAAGAATTTAAGGTAGAATTTGGGAAGGTTTCTATGCATTTTAGAACATGCCCTACAGTTTTCATTTTTTTCTCACTTCAAAATGGTAAGAAATAGTCCTGTTAGTTTTCAGTAATAAAGATTGTTGAGATTTATTGGCCATAGAAAACTATTGAGGGAGCCACATATAACCCCAGGTCTGTGGTTACCAACAGTATAATAATATTCCAGCTTCAATTTTTTTAACCTGGGCATTTGTGGAGTTCTCTGTGTTAATAACATCAAAATGGCTGTCCATGGCCAGGTGATCAAAGCTCTGCTCTTTTATATACACATGGTATGCATGGTATACATATTGAAAAGAACTGAGGATTTGATTTCCCAGTTGTGCCTGCCATTTTGATATTGTTTACTATCCACAGATGCTTCTGATATTTAGATAGCCATACTAGCACCATCCATACATAAGAAAGAAATGTCAACAGGCTTTGGATCACCCAGAAATTTTCAGAAGCATATCTGAATGTGTTTTTAAGGGAAAATTTGTGAAAACCTTCATTCCTTTGCCCAATGAAGAATAAGCTTGTTCATAGACTCCAAACATTAATAATATAAGCTGTGTGTATACATGTGTGTGTAAAACTTGAGGAAATGAAATGGAAAAAAACACGAATAGCTGGAATACTAAAGAAAATCATTCAATAATACAATATTTTATTATAGGTCTTAGTTGCCAAAGTCAAGTGATGTACATTTAATCTTAATATCTGAGCCCAGGGCTGGAGAAGATATAGAAATATATGGTATCTCAATCATTCTATGAGTTTAGCCTTAAAATTTGTTTCCTTAAGAATAATTAATAAGGTATGAATGCCTAGGAGCAAGATTCTCCAGTTAGTAATGTAAGTCAGAAGTTCCCCAACTAAAAATAAGTGTCCCTTTAAAAATTCATAAAGCGTTGCTAAGTGTAGAATATGGCCACTTAACTAACCCAAGCCGAAACACGGGAGAATGGAAAATAAAGGACTCGATTTACAATCAATTTGCATGGGACAATTTCCATAAATTGCTCTAATAGAGTAACTTACACAAATTCTCATAGTGCATTCAGGACAATAATTGACAAAATCTATTTAGAGTCATAAACTAGCGTGTTTTGTTGATAAAATGGCTGTGTTTTTAAATGGCACTTTTTATGTATATAAAACAATTTGTTCCTATTCATGGCATATTATGTTAATAGTGTATTACATTAGTCCCCAGGATAGACATGTACAAATAATGAAAGACTGTTTGTATTTTGGCTATAGACAGAAATGGTGGTTTTTCTGCAGATAGTAGATCTCATCTCAATGGAGCAATAATTCATTGGACACTGCAGCTTTTAAAGTGAAAATTACAGAGAGGAAAAGATTTTCTAAATCTGTTCAGCTTGTCAGCAGAGGGATATGAATACATTAGAACATTAGATTTGGAATAATTAAGCCAACCATTGGAATGCTGAAAAAAATTAATGGGCTGACATTATAGTGACAGCATGTAGCATTAATAATGTATCACAGTATTTATTGGCGTATAACATGATATTATCGAAATGCTAGTTACAGGTGACAATATAATATACTAAGATGGATATAGTGTTTAAATGCCTGAGTCTTTTCGTCTCTCTTTGTGTACGGGAAGTCATGCTGTTCCACTTTGTAAGCAAGCAGTGCCATATAAAAGCACAGCATGTTCTTATTTACTAGGCTGAATTTATTAATGTGCTTCCAATAACCCTTCTGGAGACCTCTCGCCTGTGATTATTTCTGTAACATTTTGCATCTTGACTATTCTAAAAGCTCTTCAAGAATGGCAATGCAAACAGGTATTTGAATCAAATTAGGGTGTGAGCATTGAAGCGCGGAGTCCAATATGCACATGTAGAGGGGTCAAAATCTCCAGATGGCAGGCACAGTCTTGAAAATGAAGTCCCGAGTCCTATATCCCCCCCAAAACACAGGCCCAGTAATAACATTCCATCTTTCAGTGACGTGGTTTATGACTGGTGAGGCAGCAATTTTTTTTAGACTTGTGGACTTCAACTCCCAGAATTCCACAGCCAGGCATGCTCAGTTCCGATTTAGAGCAACAGTATTTGTTTTTCTCCTTTGCTAAATAAGTTTCCTTCTTTCTTTTTCTTTTTCTTCTCCCTTCCCCTCCTTCCTCCCTCCCTCTCTCCCTCCCTCCCTCCCTCCCTTCTCTCTCTCTCTCACACACACAAAGTTGGATTGGAGGGAATCAGGGAGACCACAGGAGGAGGCAGGAAGCCAGTCAAAGAGCCATACTGGAGCACACACATTTTGCCCCAGCACGGAAGGATCCAGCCCAGCTTCACTGATTACAGGTTTGAAAAGACAACGTGGCTCTGCCTGCAATCAAACTACACTTGGGGAGGGAGAGCACTTCCCTCCAGCCTTTGCCCAAAGCCCCGCACCAGGAGGATGAAGTTTGAATTCCTACCCCTCCCTCCGACCCACACGTACCTTTTCCAGTTGTTTCAGAGAGGATCTCTGCTCTTACCTGCCATTATGAAAATGAAAAAAAAATGTAAAAGGGAAAAGGCGAGAGCTGAGGTCAGGCTGAGCTAGTTGCTGCCAGAGTCACCATGGATGACTCTGCTTAATTGTTTAAAAAAACATCTTAAAAAGTGCCCTCTACAGGAGGAGGCAGAAGAACGATGTGCCTCACCTACATCAGGAATTTTTCGGCTTTTAACCCTTGCTTAACTCTGCTCAAGTGATCATAAAATGCCTAAAGTCAGACAGACTAGATGAGGTACATCGTTCTCCTGCCTCTTCCTGTAGAGGGCACTTTTTAGAGGCTTTTTTAAACAGTTAAGCACTAAACAGAGTCATTCATGGTGACTCTGGCAGCAACTAGCTCAGTCTGACCCCAGCTCTCACCTTTTCCTTTTACATTTTTTTCTTTTCATGATGACAGTGGTGATGCTCTGCCTCCCCTGACTGCATGTCCCTGCCATCTTTCCAACACTTCTGGTGGAATTGGGTTGATCTGAATTGATTCCAAAGTCACCCATTCTTCTGAACTGTTGAGAGAAGATCAGGTCAGAAGCTGAATTAGATCAGTGGTTGATTTGGCTTTCTAATTCCATTCAGAAAGTCAAGCTGATCTGGAAAGTCAGTCAAATCCACTTTGAAGCCAATGGCTGAATGGAAACTCTGCACAACCCCAGTAAATAGGATGTCAAGTGGCTCAATTGTACACAAGTGGCTACATTTCTTTCTTGAAATAACTGGGTTATAATTAGAAATTAGGCTCCTTTGAGAGGATACTCTGCTTAATTAATTGGTTTCAAACTTTTTGTAGAAACAGTGGCATGGAAAGAATGATTAACTGAGCCTACCCATATATTCAAGGGGAAAACTAGATGCGTTGATTGCTGTTGACTATAGTGCTTGGTGTTCCTTTTCCATGCTGCAAATAGAAGAATACTGCACTTGCATGTCAGTCTGCATCAGTGGTGGGTTTCCATTTTTTTACTACCGGTTTGTTCGTATGCACAGAAATGTCCGTGCAGGTGGGCAGAGCCTCCCGCCGCTGCCACTACCAGTTTGCCGATCCGGGCCGAACCAGCAGAAACCCAGCTCTGGTCTGCACGTAGAGCTTCTTATATGTGATATGGATTTTGTAGTTCTTCACCTGGCTCCCTTTCACACATGAAGGAACCCAGATGAATTCTCATAAACGCAACTTCACCAATCCAAAATAATCTTTTTGAACTGCTCATTGTTCTCAGCCAAGAAAGATGTCCAAAGTTGTTTTGTATACAATGTACCTAAATTAGAATAAAATAAAATAATAAAAAGTAAGCATGCAGCTATGATTGCTGACCTGTTAGTAATATGTTCTAATTCCAGCAATGTGAGAATTATTATGTACAGCCTGAAATTTCATTTTTTGAGACCGAATTACAAGGCAGAGATGAGATTTTCTTTCTCAGATGGGGCCATATTATCTCCAGAATAATTGATGAATGACTCATATGGCTGAAGGAGGATGCATATGTATAGAACCACCAATTCTCTTTAGTTTTGCAATACATCAGTGTCTCTCTCCCTCCCTCCTCCCTCCCTCTCTTCCTTTCTCTCTCTCCCCCACTTCTTCTTTTACTTCTAGGGATGGAGGGGTTTATAGCAGTTAACAGAGGTCAAATCAGTGATTTGTAAAAGAGGCCAAGTGTTGTGTGAAATTAGGCTCAATCTACTTGTTGCTCTAGGAAATGAATTGTCCATCCTTGCATGATTTAGAAAATAGGAACATGGTGTCTGCAACAAGCAAGAAACTGCCAACTATATTACATAAGTCTTCCCAATCTAGTGCCCTTTTTCAGGATTACAATTCCAGTCAATACACCCATTATCCAGGCTCCTCTCTCTCTGATTGCTTTGTGCTGATATTCATGGATTTCCCCCTTCCTCCCTCTCTCCCCCCCACCACTCTTTCCCTCCCCACTTACTTTATTTTCCCCATTCTCTCTCTCTCTATCCCTTCCTCCCTCCCTCCCACATCAGAATTAGACTCCTAACACTAACACATGTGGAGGATACTGGGTCAGAAAGTTGCATTTCTTTAAGGATGGTTGGAATTGTGCTCATTTGCAGCATTGAAGTCCACTGAAACCAGAAATGTATTTGTGTGTGTGTGTGTGTGTGTGTGTGTGTGTGTGTGTGTGTGATTGGTTCTAAAAGCCTGGAGAAATAAGGAGACGGGAACATGTCATGCCTAGTAGGACTGGCTACTGACCAAAAGGAAAGCGAGACACAGAACACTGATCAGATCTTTGGCTTGTTCAGAGGAATTTAGCAAGGCAAGGTGGAATAAACAAGTACTTTCTTATAGTGAGGCATGAAAGAATTGCCTAGCCAAAACAGGAAAGAATTAGACTGGAAGGGTGGTAACTGTTAAAACAAGAGAAACACACCCAAACCCAGATGGTGAGTTTCCTTAATGTGATGAAAACCAATTGAGCATGCAACTAATAAATGCCAAGCATAGAAGCACATAAGCTTAAATACACATTACACATCAAAACACATTAAGCCCCCCCCCAAAAGGTTCCTTTAAAAAAAAAAGCAAATTGAATGTATTAATCATTAGTCATATATCTGGGACTGGATAAGCAAAGTGTATTCTAGGCCTAAAGAGCTACGCATTAAGAAAGTTTTTATAAATATATCCAGAATGATCTACCAATTATCTACACTTGGAAATACATGCATATCTTGGGGGAATTCCATATGTGACTAGAGGACACTTCATGATTTCCTTTTTCCAAGATTTATGTTCATGAATCACATTCAGATTTCCTTTCTTATTGTTAGCTGGTTTTAAAATGTTCTTTCAAAGAAAAAGTCCATGTCTGAAACAAAAGAAAGCATGCTCCTTCTGTTTAAGATGGAGATCTGATTCAGGCCCTCCAGTTTAATGAATGCAGGGTGTTGAACAGCAGCAACAATATTGTTACAGGATACATATGGCACAGATCTGGGAAAGTTAATTATTATAGTCCTCACTGTGTGCAAGTCGAAGCAAAATACTATTTGAAAAATAATACAGATCAAGAAAGTAGTTAATTAATTTCAGCAAGATTGAGATGCATATTGTTGCACTTCCAACCTGTCAATTATCCAGATAAAAGCTGATTATTAGCAATAAGAAATTCATCCTAACATCTGGGAACTTCCGTAGAACTTAGAAACAACCTTAGCTAAGTAGCTGAAAGCAAAGCATTGCTAACTTGGTAATACATGATACATATGTATTGCACATATCATTTTCTGCATTGTTACAAGGGTCCTTTGATCTATGGCAAAACAATATCAAAATTTCTTGCAGTTCTAGAACATTCATATCCATTGATGTGGTGAAAGGAAGGAGACATCTAGATTGGTTTGACAATTGATTACCTGTGACATTGATCCAAAGGGGATTAGAGAGAGTTTTATTTTGAAAGACTATTGGGTTTCCCCAAAAATAAGATAGGTCTTATTTTCCTTTGACCCCCAAAATAAGCACTTGGCCTTATTTTTGGGGAGGTCTTATTATTTTTGAGGTACAGGTGGGGGCAAGCATGGTCACCTCATGGCTGCTGCTATGTTGCAATATTTTCAGGGAAGGCTTATTTTCAGGGGAGGATTTATTTTAGCGCATGCACTCACAAGCCTGATTGGGTTTATTATCCAGGGAGGTCTTATTTTTGGGGAAGCAGGGTAGCAACCAAGATTATTCATGTGCATAAAGCATTGTTAGTATAGCTGTGCAGTATTTTGGATTTTATATTTTTTTTAAAAATGTGCTACAGCACACCTCTCCCTTTTCTCCAAAAAGTCTAAAGTGCTGCAGAGCCCTAATTCTCAATAACAAAAAAGAATGCTGAATAGCTTAGATATTCCTCAGAGTATCATCTTGCCTAGGAAAATGTTCTTATGCCCTTTCTAGCTGTCTGGTCAGAAATTCTGAGCATTTTGTATGACTTCGGTGTGCTAATGGGATAAGATGCACCAATCATCTAGTCAAACTCTTTAAATGATCCTTTTGTTAAAAATAACTATATCATTTGGTTTAAAAGCAGATAGTAGTATCTAGCTGATTTGAGAAGTTGTGCAGAGTTACTTCTGGTTAGTATGGGGAGGGGGAATCATTTGGGAATTACTGGATTATTGACTAGACTAAATCTTTCAGAAATAGAAACAGTAGAACTGTTTATTTTCTGCTAAATAGATTAAAAATGGTAACGGGGAAAAAACCCAATGCAACTGAGTATTTGTTTCAGACACTTTATTGATTCCTTGTATAGCATCTGCATTCTGGTTCCCTTGCCTTTAGAAGCAATGTGGGAGAAATTCCTCACATTCCACAGTGAGTGACTGTCACCAAATCTGAACAAGTTCAAGGTCCCTGGGAAAGTATCTCAGGCAGAACCAGTTCCAGCAG
The DNA here is from genome assembly GCF_009769535.1 of Thamnophis elegans. Taxonomy (NCBI): domain Eukaryota; kingdom Metazoa; phylum Chordata; class Lepidosauria; order Squamata; family Natricidae; genus Thamnophis; species Thamnophis elegans. The sequence goes on along the minus strand of NC_045544.1, from coordinate 74,371,640 downwards.
GATTTATTCAGCCATATTTTCTCCTCTTCCTTAAGAAACTGTAATCATCATAAAAATGAAGGTATAAGGGTAACGTATAAATCTTTGAGTTAAAATACTTGACTTAATATGAATTATGCTTGATGACTGTGGAAGAGATGCACAAACACCTTTTGTAACCAACTGATACACTTTCTACAGTATGTAAAGAAGGAAGATTTTATGTGTTGTGTTTAAAAATTCTATTTTTTAAAAAAAGAAACTGTAATCATTTATACTATGTGATTATTGGCTCTTACATGTCAGAAATTAAAGCACATTTGCAATAATCCCTCTGGATTAGTGAAATAGTGAGAGCTAAATCCCTCACTGCCACACAAATGCTTGCAGTGAATAAACAGCATTAAGCACTTTTGTGAGTCAAGTGCTGTTACACTTTGAAAAATGACTGAGTGTGTAGAAGGCATTAACACTTCCATCTTCATTTTGCCTGAGTCTTTAGTCCCACAATTTGAACACAGAAAAAAGCTACTCATAATAAATGTGTGCACATTTTCAAAGTAATTAGATACCTTGTTGAGAATACATATATCAGAAATGATGCAGTTCATGCCTGGTTATTACAAGGTCTATATGAGAAACAAATATGGTACATGAATAATTATTATTGTAAATAGTCCACTGTCCTCTAATCCATATCCATACTGGTATTCAGTGATTTGAAGGATGCCAGAAGGATTTTCATATATGCAACCTTCCTGGAATACATATGTTGAAGCAAGTGGATATCCTTGTATAGAATAGAATAAAGTTGGAAGGGACTTTGGAGTCTTCTAGTCCATCCACCTGCCTAGGAAACCCTTCACCACTTCAGACAAATGGCTATCCAACATCTTCTTAAAGATTTCCAGTGTTGGAGCATTCACAACTTCTGGAGGCAAGCTGTTCCACTGATTAATTGTTCTGTCAGGAAATTTCTCCTCAGTTCTAAGTTGCTTCTCTCCTTGATTAGTTTCCAACAGTGGTGGGTTCCTACCAGTTCGGATTGGTTTGGCCGAACCGGTAGTGGTTTGGCAGCCTGGGTCGCTGGAACCAGCAGCACTGTTTCCCCGGCAGTGCTGTAGGCACTGCCATCTTGTTTTTCAGTTCTGCACATGCGCAGAACAATTTCAGTTGCACTGCGCATGCACGCAGTGTTCACAAAACAAACCAGCAGTAGTGCCTGCCGGAACCCACTCCTGGGTGGGTGCTTTGGAGAATAGTCTTATTTGTGGCACACCCTGAGATATTGAAACACTGCTATCATGTCTCCCCTAGTCCTTCTTTTCATTAAACTAGGCGTACTCAGTTCCTGCAACCGTTCTTCATGTTTTAGTCTCCAGTCCCCTAATCATCTTTGTTGCTCTTCTCTGCACTCTTTCTAGAGTCTCCACATCTTTTCTACATCGTGGTGAATGCAGTATTCCAAGTGTGGCCTTACCAAGGAGTTATAAAGTGGTATTAACACTTCATGTGATCTTGATTCTATCCCTCTGTTTATGCAGCCTTTTTATGCAGTTTGTGCAGTATGGATGTATTCATAGCATTTCATAGAAGTTGCAGTAGGAAAGTATCTAAAATAACTTAGCTTTGTATTTAGAACAATGGCATTTGTCCCTGCTAGACATGGTCTTTTTTATTTGACCTGACCTTGTGATTTGAAGAGCAACTGGACATGCAGAAACCTACAGATGAACCTTTCTTGGAAAGGTAATCAAAGCTCTGAAGAATATCTGCCTTCTTCATCTCTGCATATTGATAGTATTGTAGATTATTTCATATTTGTGAACTCTGTGTTTAAGTTTCCTTTAATTAAACAAAATTAAATGATTTTCAGTATAACCTTTATTTTTAATGTGCCCCTAAGACCCAGATGGGGATCAGAACTGTCTTAGAAAATTGTAGTATATTCAACCTACTGCTTGGAAATCTAACCGTATATGAACTGTGGTGGTGCAGTGGTTAGAATGCAGTAATGCAGGCTACGTCTGCTGACTGCTGGCTGCTGCCTTCTGCAGTTTGGCAGTTCAATTCTCACTGGCTCAAGGTTGACTCAGTCTTCCATCCCTCTAAGGTTGGTAAAATGTGGACCCCGATTGTGGTCTGTAAACCGCTAATCGGTATATAAGGGCTATTGCTAATGCTATATATTAGGAAGATAAGGACATAGTGAAATTGGTGGTTATTACTAAGCATCCTAAAGAGAACACTAGGGAAAAAGTTCACAGATTTTACCTTTGGTAATTGCTGTGCTGTCACCATGTTAGACATTTATGAAAGCACCTACATCATGATATCAAATTCTCAGAAATTCCCAGCCTGCTCAAACTGGCATAGATCTGCTTCTCAAATGCATGCAGTTGATCAAGTTCAGAAAAGCAAGTAGAAGGCTATCAGGTTATTTTTAAACAGTTTTGGGGAGTGTTTATTTTACAATAAATTAGAATATGATCCAAATGGATTCAGCATAATTCTTGATAACAGAACAATTTGGAATGACTGTGTGGTCTTTCTCCATCTCTTTTATCTGTGTCTTTAAAAATACAGGTATTTAAAATGTATTATGGGAAAAACTTGGAGGTATATGGCTGAAAAAAGGCAAAGTTAATGTTCTCTAAACAGCCCTCAATTGCCATTATTTTCATCCTGTTCTTCCTCTCAAATTAAGAAATTGTTTTCATTTTGATGTTTTTCATTATAGGCTATGGACCAAACACCTTTCCCAATTACATCCTGAATCTTAGCAAATTAAAACAGTTTGCCTTGAAACACAGATATGAAACTAATGCTGTCTTTTAATCTCAAATACAAATTAATTTGAGAGTTGTAGAAGTTTGCTATGTGGTGTCCACACAATTTCTAATTTGTCCTCAATGTTTATTACACATTGTCTATTTTGTCAAATGCTAATGTGGGGATTAGTATCCACAGTTATATGTTGCAAACAGCAATCTGTCCCCACTTTCAGTTGCAAATGCAGCCAGTGTTTGCAAAGCATACTGTACAATCTTGTGCAGGAAATTAGCCTAATACTCCAATGGAGTCAAAGTGGTTCTCCTGGATTTATGTTGTGCTACATAAAATAATGATATATATCTTTGTGGAATTCTGAAACTATCAGCAAAGGTAATGCTCTCGGTGAACTTGTCCCTGCTGGTAATTATCTTGCAGTTTCCATGTAATCTAATTCCTCACCTTAGGCAATCACGACCTGCAGACTGCATATTCCGCACTTGATGGAGGGCAAGGTGAATCCTGGGTTAGGAAAGAAGAGTATTCTGAAAAGAGAATGGCCCAGTGCTTTTGAAGCCTCCTGTGCATATAATAAGGCCTGATGTTTGAATAGAGTCTAACAATCATGACAGCTTGGCAAGTAATGGGTCTTCACCTTGCAGAGATCATTCACCGTTTGGCATTCAGGGAAGTCATTTTCTTACTCACAAATTCTAGACCTACCTTCTGCCATTAGCTGTCAGTCTCAGCTAACTTAAACACGTCATATTATCCCATAGACCAAAGTCCAATTCCCCCGCAAAGTGACTTGGATACTGTATATCTCCCAGAACCCTTTTGAAAAGTTGTCTGGAAATTTTTAATTTTTAAGTTAACAGAAGGAGAAAATTGTTAAGTTATATGGAGGACTAATTATTTCAGATGAATTTGATGGTTTTAAATTTTGTATTGATCCTTGTATCTTTTCTGCTAATGTCAGCCCTCCCTGATAAAACAAACAGGAAACACAACATGATAAGCTAAATACATTTTATTGCAAGGGTACAGAATCTGTATCCTTGCACAGAATCTTGCAAGTCTTAAGGTAGAATCTTCCTGCTGCCATTTTTAATTCTGTTCAATTAGGATGGGTGCTTCCTAAGGTTCTTTCTCTGACAACTATGGGCAGTGGTGGGATTCAAATAATTGAACAACTGGTTCTCTGGCCTAATGACCAGCTGGGTAGGTGTGGTTCCATGGTAATGTGACTAGATGGGCATGGCCCCGTGGTCATGTTCCTGGGTGGGAGTGGCCAACTCAACATCACTCAGGTCGGTAGGCGCTTCGCCTTAGCTGTTACAATGTAATGAGGGTTAACCAGAGAGACAGTTTCTGTAAGCAAGGCAATAAATATTAGGCTAGAAACAACACCCGAATGTTTCCTTCCTGTCCTCCTTACAGGATTAGCCCTGTAAAGTGGAAAAAAACAAAATGAGATTTCTTCCAACAACTGATTCTCCGAACTACTTAGAAAGTTAACAACTGGTTCTCCTGAATAGGTGCGAACTGACTGAATCCCACCACTGACTGTGAGTTCCTCCCTATTTCTCTTTACCATTCCTTAAGCAGTGGCTCTTTCTCTTCTTCCCCAAGGTCATCTACACATTCCATTTCATTTGACCAACAAAAACCACTAGACTCAGAGATAGGTTTTCTTTACAAAATCTTCTAGAAGAACTAATTCTAGTGAATTCACAAATTATAAGATAATTAAATTGGGATCACCAGCATGACGAATCCATGGAGAAAATTACAAATGAATCACTACAAATGGACAGGATTTTGAGGTATGGGAAAGGCTCGAGATAGCTGCCTTCTTCCACTCATAACACTTAATCTTTAATAGTTATGGGATGACTGAAGTGTATGTTTTTAATCCATTTAAAAGTATTTCTAAACATAAATTGATAAAGATTATTTTAATAGGAAAAAAGGAATATTTTTCTAGTCTGTTTGGATCCATGCTTTATTGTCTTTGCATAGACATTGTGGGTAGCAGCAGTACCTTGTAGTGGCCACCATGAAGTTGGGGGAAGCAAAAGGAGTCAAAATGCATAGTTGCAGCTACCATCTTGCCAGAATCTCCTCTGGACATTTCTCATTGAACAGCTTTGATGGAGTGGTTAAGTCACCAAGCTAGAAACTACAAGACCCTGAGTTCTAGAGTTGCCTTAGGCAGGAAGACAGTGACTTTGGGCCAGTCTTTTTGTCTCAGCTCTAAAAAGCAGGCAATGGCAAAAACCTTACCAAGGGAACTGAAGATATTAGACTAGACAGGTGTCAAAATTTCACTTGAAGTCAAGTCTTATGAAAATATATTCATTTTTCTTTTAAGATAAGAACGTTTTGGTACTAATGTCCTTCTTGGGCATTGTGCAACTTAATGGGCTGTCTTCTCTTGGACAGCCTGGAAAATATGAAGTTGGAAAAGCTGTACATTGCTATGCAAGGTTTTTTTTTAATGGTTAAAACAGATGGCCATCACCATTTTGGGCATTTTGTAATGTTATCAAGTTTTCTCCTCTTTTGACCTCATTTCTCATGTCATTCTCACTTATTTTCTGTCATTCTCTTATTCCCCACAGAATTTAGTGGAACATTTCTATTTAAAGTTAGAAAAGCATGTGTTATAGATCTTCTCTACAATTATATTCCTGCCTAAATTCTATTGAAGTCTCTAGTACAGCAGATCCTTGCTACCAAATTCTCAACTGTTCTTCCTGCCTCGCGTAATATCAACTCCTCTATTCCTTTACCAACCTTCTCAATATTTACAGATAAAATTCCAAATTCTGCATAATCAATGTTAAATTTTCCCTTACTTCTCTCATAACTGTTACAGTGCACTTGATGGGTCATCAACATTTAATTTTCTGGCTAATTGAAAATTGCATAGCAATGTCAGCTTAATGGAAAAGCATTCAAACAGAGAGCTTTGGCTTAATTGGATAATTAACGCAATCAATATAGCATCAATTGTTATTCATATTAATATTTAATTTCACTGTGGGTGGTTTTTTTCATGATGCACTGTTAGCTTACAACAGAGTTTATCTTGTTCCAGTTCATAGTATCATAAAAGCAGAATGAAGAGAAGGTCAAGTGAAGTCAACCACACGGGCTACCAACAACCTCACTGCTAAAATTTAAACTGTATGCTAGTATTCCATGCGTGTGCAGTTAACCCACCTAACCTTTTCCCTTCCTATTAATAAAAGGCTACTGAATTATTGATGATAACACAGAATTGTTATCTCTTGGTGGTTCCTTACCTCATGTCAGTCAGACGTGCAGAGAGTGGAAGTCTCAGAATTCTTAGTCAATGTGACCTTTGCTGACATATAATTCTGCTCAGGAAGCCCTTTACCATTTTAGACAAATCCAATCTCTTTTTAAAAATTTCCAGTGTTGGAACATTCACAATTTTTGGAGGCAAGTTTAATTGTTCTAACCATCAGGAAATTTCTCCTTAGATCTAGATCAGTGGTTCCCAAACTTTTTCAGTCTACCACACCCTTGGTGCTATAAACTGATCCTCAGTGCCCCCCACCCAGTGGTGGAATTCAATTTTTTTACTACTGGTTCTGTGGGTGTGGCTTTGTGGGAGTGGCTCGGGGGATAATGTGATTGGGCGGTTTGCACGACGGAAGGAAGATAGTAACAGTAAAATTCAAAACTGTAACAATTAATTGCACATTTATTCAAAATCCAATTTAAAAACCTTTTTAGTTAATGTTAATTCAACAAAATTGTTGAACATGATCCAGTGATACCAGGTTTTCAAAGTCTGATAGTCATTTAGCAAGAACCTTAGTAACTAGTAACTTAGTAGGTAAAATTTAGTAACTACTTCACTGTTCAGTAAATTCTTAATGTGATGGATGGGCTTGATGAAGTGATACCAGAAAAAAAAATGTCTTTTCAAAGGAAGTGGCAATCAGCTATTTCCCAAAGTGTAGGCAGAACTCCAGGATGTGGGACCTGGAGGATCCCCGTTTTTAAAAACCTGGTTACAGGCAGAGGAAGAGCTCAAGACTCTGATCCTCTCTTTGTCTGCACAAGCCACAGGGGGAACTTCTAGTACCCAAAACTAGAACCCCTGATTTCTAGATTTAAACCTTAAATATTGAAATGGCCCATTTCTTCCCGACTTCCAATGAAATCATTCCATTTATGGTCACGCAAATCTCCCTTGCGGGTATGATGGATTCCTTCCCCCCCCCCCATGTATTTCCCACCCGCCTCCTCAGCTTCCCTGCTATATTTATGATTGGCAGGATGCTCTTCTCTCTGGGAGCAGCCTGAGCACCGGCAGAGGAAGGGCAGCAGCAGAAAAATCTGGGCCAGAGGTTTGGGGGGAGGTAGGGCGGACGGAGGGAAGATGTGATTTTGGAGGAGAATAAAGCTCTGTCACCATGCAGGAAGGCCTCTGCCTTACATCACTAAGTCTCTCGCAGCCCCCTTTACATGCTCGCCTTCCCTCAAAACCTGCTCTGCCTCACCTTTGACCTGCTCTGCGCTTAATGAAATCGGTGGGGCCTGACTAAAGCAGCTGGGGGGCACTGCAGGGTTGACATGCGGTGGGCCGAGGCAGGTGGGTGGGTGGGAGAGAAACAGAGGCTCTAATGGTGAGATGGGCGGCTCCCTCTTTCCGCGCTGCCAGCTGGCAAGGGCTGCTGCTCCAGTGCAGACCAGCAGAGAAAGAGAGGCAGCCCATCCTCTGCCTTCTCTTGCAAAGAGACTCAGTAGCCCTCCAAGACCCTCTTCTCTCTCTCTCCCTCTCCCTCCTGGGCTTAGGAACCTGCCTCTCCGCTCTCCCACTTCCGGGCTGCATAGCAGACAGGAGGCTGATAAGCTTGGGCTTTGATGCCTCAACTCGCTGAAGGAAGCTCACTTTTTTCAATCTGGGTTTTAAAAAAATAAATAAATCAGAGAGGACGAGCACAAAATGGAATAGCCAGGCAAAGCCCTTGCTTTGTGGGTAAGAATTTCGAGAGGAGCTCCCAAGTGGGAAGAAGGAGCCTTGGGAAAGAAATGAGTTGGCTTCTCTACTTTGCTTTTAAATGCACCCATAGGTGTGCGTTTCTCCATTGTCTTCCCTATCGCTGGTATGAGGCTCTCGCTGGAGGCTGGATGGCCTTTCTGGGGCTTGTTATTTACACACAACACACTATATCCCCTTCTATGGCTCTGTCTTTCCAAATAGCGTCTTGCACCCTGTGAGGGGGCCACCTCCAGCACTCCTCTGCCACCCGCTTACCTCTTAGTCCCCCCCTAAGTCATCCCACCCTCCCCAGGGAGCGGTACCGTCCACTTTGGGAACCACTGATCTAGATTGCTTCTTTCCTTGATTAGTTTCCATCCATTTCTTCTTGTCATGCCTTCAGATATGTTGAACAATAGGTTGACTCCTTCTTTGCGGCCACCCATGAGATATTGGAACACTGATGTTAAACTAGACATACCCAATTCCAGAAACCATTCTTTATATGTTTTAGGAATCTGGGAATTCCTGCCACACGTATTATCTGGATATGGCCTGATTCAGAAAAGTTATTTTATGCGATCTTCATTTGGCTTCAATATGGCAGAATGATGTGAATAGTCACTTAGAATCCAAAAAAATAAGCAAATATTTTTATAATACCAGTATCAATGGTATTGCAAATGGACACTAATAACACTGTAAATCACTGGTGAAATTCAATTTTTTTTTACTATTGGTTCTGTGGGTGTGGCTTGGTGGGCATGGCAGGGGAAGGATGCTGCAAAATCCCCATTCCCACCCAACTTCTGGGTCCAGCCAGAGGTGGTATTAGCCAGTTCTCCAAACTACTCAAAATTTTTGCTACCAATTCTCTACCACCTGTCAGAACCTGCTGAATTTCACCCCTGCTGTAAATTAGTAAGTGTGAAACAGAGTCATGAGGGCTGAAGGACTAGCTGCTTGAGATGCTTCTCTTTCTAAACTGTTTCTATTTTACCTAGTCATTATAAAAAAAATGAGTTTTTAAAATAGTGAATTGAATGGAACAGTAACTTCTCTTGTTTTCTTCTACTTTTTAAATAACCTTTTCCTCTGGGGTTGTGCCTGCTCTGGGAATATCTGCATTGTGAAAAGGAGTAAAATATTTTACTTCATTATACAAACTCTCTTTTGATGTATGCTCATATAAATGAGGATCTTACCTTTATTAACTTAATGAATATAAAATGTTTAACAACCCCCTTTTAAATAACTGTTTGGTTTCAGGAAATAGAATATGGGTGTTAATCTAATTATTATTGCTTGATTTTAGTTAATTGATTCATGTATCAACTGTATTCCTTTTTATTTATAGTTGTAAATATAAACAGCAACCACATAAAAGATCACTTGCTCTAATTTCTGTTTGAAAATCAAATGTACACCATATCATGGAATTAGATTAGCATTGTTTTAGAACTCATCCTCCACTTTTAAGGGTAATTTTGCCAATAGATGACAATTGATTTATTTAAATCTGAAACTTTCTTTGAAGGTAGATACAGCTTTGGGATTTTTTTGCAATGGAAGCAGCAAGTTTTTGTTCTTGTTTTATGTCTTTATAAGGAAAAGAGTTACTTTGTTTATGGATTGTTGAATACAGAAAGCAAAAAATCGTTAGGCATTTATGTAAGACCTTGAGAGAAAAATGGAGGGCTGTCTTATGTGATTTTCATTTTTAAACATTGTGCAGCAAATACACAGAGGCATACAAATTATTGCAATAAAGTTGAACTAACACTTCAATTAAACATAGCTACTGAAACACCACTTTGTGCAACTGGTTTGAAGAGTTTTCCAACCAGTTATGCTCCAGTTGTTTTGAACTCTGGTTCCCATAGCATTCTTTCACTGTTAAGATGTAACTACATGGATCTCTGTATGTCTTTGCCACAATGGAGGTGAATCCAATACTTTGGATGCTGCAAACCTCTTGATACACATTTATTGCTTAGATTGTTAGACCATGTTTCCTCCGTGAGCTCAAAGAAATCTCACCTCATGAATTCACCCCACCTTCCCTTTTTCCACTACCACAACAGCCTGGTAGGGTAGGCTGAAGGACAGAGTATGATTGGTCCATAGTCACCTAGTGCACTTCCATGGCTAAGTGTGGATTCTTATTGGAAAAAGAGCTGCTTAAGAAACCGAAAGAATCCATAAGTGAAGTAATCCCCTATTTTTAAGCTACCAGTCCATTTAATAGCAATAGCAAAGCATTTAGACTTATATACCACTTCACATTGCTTTACAGCCCTCTCTAAGCAGTTTACAGAATCAGCATATTGCCCCCAACAATCTGAATTTCACTGACCTTGGAAGGATGGACTTAAGCTGGTGAGAATCGAACTGTCAAACTGCAGGTAGTTGGTAGTCAGCAGAAGTAGCCTATAGTACTGCATTCTAACCACTGCACCGCCACAGCTCATAATAGCTGAACCAGGACTTTGAGTTTCAGTCCTACATCCGTTTATGATAAAATATATGTTATTAACTTGATAGGACTTGTTTCTCAGTAGACCTGTACTTAGCACTGAATAAATCTCTCTGCTTCTTTTCTGTTTTAGCAGGGCTAATTTCTCATCAGTATTTGCCATTAAAAAAAAAAAAGAAATTTCAGTAATAGGAATTCAGCCACTCTGTTGTACTTCTCTGGTGTTTACTGGAGTCAAAGTTCATAAGAGGCTAGTCTGCTTGTTGGGCTGAACTCAATGTGCTGAGGAGAGCAATAAGCCTCTGACACTGTTTCTCCCCCTCCCCCCTAAACCTCCAAATACCCTAAACAAAGCAAAACCACCTCCTCAACCCCTTTTTAAATCCACAAATCTAACTTTCTTAGCCAATATATTGTCTTACTGAATACTTGTTAAGTTTTTTCTGCATGTGATTATTGTTTACCTACTTTTAAAAAACAAAACTCAAAGGGAAAATAAGAAATTTGCATCTATCAAGCCACTGCTTACCCACAAGCACAGCGAACTGTTTTGCATGTGTGCCTCTCTGGGAACTTCCCCAAGCTTGGGATAGAAGCTAATATTTTTAATGTGGTTGTAAAACATGCCTCACATTTTCCTTATATGTTTGCTTTGTTGAGAGAGAGACAGAGAGACCATGCGTAGCATTTTAAGACTATATTGGATAGCATCTCTATCATGCATTTAACAACTTCACATGACTTATCAGAAAAATATCCCCAGCCCAGAATTCTCAAAGTTAAAGTCCATACATCTTCAAGTTGCCAAGGTTGAGAAACACTGCTCTAAATGAGAAACGTGGGAAGCTGTCTCATACTGAACCAGATTTAATTAGCTCATAAAGGACTAGGCAGATTTAGGCATCCCTATTTGGAGAAGAAGGGATTAACCTGCATGCAAAGCATAGGGGCTTGCTGCTGAACTACCAGCATTCTCTTCATCTTGGTCATCTTGAAGGGAATACCAGAGCCATCTGGGCAGGTAGGAAAGGTAACTTTTAGAGTAAGGAATGGGAAAAAAAATATACTGTACACATGACCAGGTTGATAGCTCAATATACTTTCATAATGATGATCCAACAGTTCTTTCATCAGCTAATATAATAAACATTTGCATTATTTTGACTTTCTAGTGCTCATATTCAGTTGAACTGCACATTTGCTTCTGGAATTGTAGACTTTTTGCTAGCTCAATTAAGGTAAGGCCTCTTTTTAATGGAGCTCAGCTGTTCCAGGCTTATTGGAAATGATTTTGTAGGGTTTTCATTTTGGGGCAGAAAGAAAAAAGTGATTTCCTCTTTTCAGAACTACATTTTATTCTCCAGTCTAACCTACAGTGCTGGATTTCTCCAATGAACCTCCCTTCCATATACTTTCATATACCAGGTCTAATCTTCTCAAGCTTTCCAAGATTAACAATTGCTATTAGAATCAATTTCAACTCCCCTTACCATCCTGATTAAAACACTTTCTAAAACCCCAAGAGGATGTAATTTCCTGCAATTTCTGCTATATATTATTCTGCTCCCTCTTCTTCAAATGGGCATAAAATCTGGATTACTATGTACACTGATATAATTTTGTTTCTTCTAGCTCAGGGTCATGGTCACTTTACCATAATACTCTCCCATCTTTGAGTTGCCAGAACGGTATGCCACTCTAAAATTGTATTGCCCTGACTGTTGAGTCCTATGCTAGAGAAATGCTACAGCTTTAATGCAGGACAAATTAAAAGACAAATATTGGTGGATTCCAGCAGCTTCATTTTTCTTCTGGATGTGTGGGGAAGCAAGATTGAGGTAATGTGACTGGATAGAGGCTTATCCTCTTTTCAAATAGCCAGAGTAACAAATCACAAGCATGGACAACTCTGCAATCTGATTTTATGCCACCACTCCTTATGCAGGACATGAGTTTAGCCCATGTTATTTGTTTTCACTTTTGTTTTTATGGAAAGTGAAATGCTAGGAGAATTCAATTCACTGCATTCAATATATTTATATGTAAACAAATAATATAATATAATATAATAATATAATATAATATAATATAATATAATATAATATAATATAATATAATATAATATAATATAATATAATATAATATAATATAATAGTATGTATGTATGTATGTATGTATGTATGTATGTATGTATGTATGTATTGTGTCACAACCCCTGGTATGCCCAAATGTGGGAGGAAGCTAACTGCTTCCTTTCTCTGTCTATCGGCTCATCAGAAGAGACCATCCAGACAGAAAGCCATTTTTTACTGTTGCCTTTCTTACATTTGTGTTGCATTTGTGCAGATAAATAAATAAAGGGAGACTATATAGATCTATTTCAAGCTATTTAGCTCTCATCAGCTAGCCATACCCTTACTGGGATTCAAACCTGGACTGTATTACATATTAGGCAGTTGTATTAGCCACTAGGCCACAGGGTCTCCTCCTTTATCAGCTAAGCCAGGGAAATAGGTATGTCTTGTGTCACAACCCCTGGTATGCCCGTATGTATGTATGTATGTATGTATGTATGTATGTATGTATGTATGTATAAACAAGTTTAGAAAACTGTGTTTGGTATGTGGGTTTAAAGCAGTGTTGCTTATTTTGCCTGAGATAAATTAAATATAAAACTCCAGTGACTGATTAAAAAAAGAAGAGCACTTTATCCATATTTAGTAACAGCACAAGCAACAAAGGGCAAACACAGAGAAGTGCTGGCCAGGAGTGTTTCTTTGCACTTCCACCTTCTGTGCTATTTCTGACCATGCTATTCAGTAACTATTTTCATTGATAGCAACATGTACCTACTGTTGTATCTATTATCAAATTTCTCCAATGATTCTGTGGTTTGATGCAAGTGAATGGCAGCAACGGCAGCAAGTGATGAAGCTTAAGCTTGGAAGCTCCAAGAAGTATCCCACTGAATATGCAAAATGGTGCAGAGATTGGAAAAATGGCATCACATGAGATAGTTAAAGCAATAAAAAGTACACTAATCAGGAGAAGCAGCATAAAACCGGTACTGCATCCAATTAAAACAGGAATCCAGCTTTCTTTTTCTGCTTAAACCAGTCAAAAGAACAATAATCCTATTTTATGAACGTAGGTCTCTCTCTCTCATTCAAAAGAGCTCTTAACCAGTTTAAATAAGGAATCTGGGTAAGATTTAGCTCTAAGTCACCTTAGAGTCACCTTAGAGGGGAGAAGGAGTAGCATAAAAGTATAATAAATAAAAATAAAAGATCTAATAAGTGCGTTGGAAAGAGCTGGGTAAGTATTACTCAGGCAGATTTTGAAGAAACTAGATGTCAGGTCTCTTCTATAACTCAAATAGAAATGACCATAGAGGGGAATGCTCCCTTGAAGACCAAAGTGACCAATAGAAACTGGGAAGAACCTAGATCATGATGATGTCATCAAACATAGTTTTTAGGAAGCTTCCTATCATCTTCACAAACAAGACAGCTGTGAGCAGAGGCAAAACACAATTTTAAAACTGGAAGATTTAAGCACAATGTTAGTTTGCCTCCACTGTTGGCTGGGAATGATGAAGGACTTCATGAGGATTATGCAATGATGATTAAATTAAAACCAGAAATCTAAGTCCTATGGCTTATATCCAGGTGGAATACATAACCATAACTGGATATCTTTGGAAGATAAGACACAAAAAAGGTCTAATAAAGCTTCAGAGAAAGTACTCAAGAGTCAAAATCATGCAACTAAAAGACAGCACATTATCAGGAAGTTTTAATAAATCTTGTCATCTCCTTTGTCAGCTGTGCACTTGACTGAGAGATAAGGACAGATCCTTGGCATAGATGCAATCTTTTATGTTTGGGCAGTATATGAGCAGATTGGCTTTGTAATATGAATAGACAGAAAGACGTTTAATGGGCCCAGAAAACAATTGGCAAGCTGATTCAGGGTTATATTTAGACAGAAGATGCTCTGTACCTAAGCTATAGCAGGAGTGCCTAATGGGCATAGGAAAAACAATCAAACTGGAACCTTCCATGTTGACTGAACTGGCCTTTTGAGATTCCTCTGTCCTTTTTCTGATTAGTTTGCTATTTATTAATGCGGAGTGTTGTTTTCTTCACACACAATCTTGGCATTGACCTGGATGACTATGTAAAGCAAAAACCCTCTGTTCCCTAAAACGAACAGTAAAACAAAACTGCTCACTTTACCTCTAAAAGAAATATCTTTAGAAATGCTTTTGTGTGATGGATTGCTCCCTGAAGCCCTTAGCTAAAAGAGATCAGGGGAAAAATGGGCTCTAGCAGCCAGCTGGCCAAGATAGCTGCTGACAGTACTGTAAATTAACCTGGACGTGAATTGCAGTATCACATAATGCTATTAAACCAAATATTGACTGAGGTCATTAGCTATGGTCAAAGCATGACAAATGTAGTATGATACATTAAAAAAAAACCCCAATTCTACTCTATTGTAAGGCTACATTCATAGAATCTTGCAAGTCTGAAAGTACAGACCCCCTGCTGTCTCCTTTGTAGCCTGAGGAGCAAGGGAGATTTTCTTCTGAGTTTCTTGCTTTGCCCACTATCCAGCTGCAGGCTATGCCCTCTCTTGTTTAACCATTCCGAGGCAGCATCCCTTTGCTTCATCTCCCAAGGTCTTTCCCACATGCCATTACAGATTAAAACACATTCTATGTTCTCTGGGAAGTAAGGAATAAAACAAGACAGTGACCTTATCTTTGACTCTTTGACCCCATTCCCAGTAGCCAAATCTAAGCCTTTAATATAAGAAGGAATTCATCATATTAGGCTAGACTCCTTCTGTCAGCCTTGCTTATTTTTCAAAGCTCTCGATCACAGTGAAATCTATAAAAGAACTTAGAGGGAAACATGGAAACTATTTCAGTAGTTTTGAATTATCATTGAGTAATGTACTTTTCCCCCCCTTAAAAGTTAACACAGAGAACAGATCATTTTATTATAAATGTTAGCTTAGCCATGTACTCAGTACTAAAGTGTATAAGAACCATACTGAAAGGAGAGGCAAACAGTAATGATTTCCATTTAAGAAAATCTGGTTTTGCTATTCTAGATCAGTGTTTTTCAACCACTGTGCCGCGGCACACTAGTGTGCCGTGACATAGTGTAAGGTGTGCCGTGGGAGAATTACTTTATATATAGTCAATATAGGCACAGAGTTAAAATTTTTTAACATTTTCTAATGGTGGTGTGCCTCGTGATTTTTTTCATGAAAAAAGTGTGCCTTTGCACAAAAAAGATTGAAAAACACTGTTCTAGATTTTGTGGCTTAGATAGTTGGTTTTTCTGTGCCAAAGCATGCATTGAAAAAAAAAATAGGGATGGTTGATTACATTTTGAAGGAAACTGTCTATGGTACAATGTTGGCAATACATTTATTTTAATAAATGGAAACTAATTTGTATTATTGGGGACATAGTGGCTCAGTGGCTAAGACGTTAAGCTTGTTGATCAGAAAGGTTGGCAGTTCGAATCCCTAGCATTGTATAACAGAGTGAGCTCCCATTACTTGTCCCAGTTTCTGCCAATCTAGCAGTTCGAAAGCACATAAAAAATGCAAGTAGAAAAATAGGAGCCACCTTTGGTGGGAAGATAACAGCGTTCTGTGGCCTTTTGGCATTTAGTCATGCTAGCTATATGACCACGTCTTCAGACAGTGCTGACTCTTCGGCTTTGGAGATGAGCGCTGCGCCCTAAAGTCGGGAATGACTAGCACATATGTGCGAAGGGAAACTTTAGCTTTACGTAATTTGTATTTTATTGTTGGGAAAGGTGCCCTATACATTCCAGAGGTATGGCATTGGCAAAAGTGAATATATTGCAGAGAACTGATAGGAGAATATGTAGAGAAAGGGAATCATGATACTACCACACTCTTTGCAGCCTAATCTTTTTAGAGATTAAGGATGGAAAACATACTGCATTTCTTCATCATCTAGAGCAGTGGTTCCCAAAGTGGGCAGTACCGCCCCCTGGGGGGTGGTGGGATGACTTAGGGGGGCGCTAAGAGGCAAGGGGGGCAGCAGGGGGGCACTAAAAGGCAAGGGGGGGGCGGCAGAGAAGTGCTGGAGGTGGCCCCCTCACAGGGTGCAAGACTCTACTTGGAATGACAGAGCCATAGAAGGGGATATAGTGTGTTGTGTGTAAATAACAAGCCCCAGAAAGGCCATCCAGCCTCCAGCGAGAGCCTCATACCAGCAATAGGAAAGACAACGGAGAAACACACACCTATGGGTGCATTTAAAAGCAAAGTGGAGAAGCCAACTTGTTTCTTTCCCAAGGCTCCTTCTCCCCGCTTGGGAGCTCCTCTTGAAATTCTTACCCACAAAGCAAGGGCTTTGCCTGGCTATTCCATTTTGTTCTCATCCTCTCTGATTTATTTATTTTTTAAAAACCCAGATTGAAAAAAGCGATCCAGGGTCCACATAGGAGCTTCCTTCGGTGAGTTAAGGCACCAAAGCCCGAGCTTATCGGCCTCACGTCTGCTTTGCAGCCCAGAAGTGGGAGAGTGGAGAGGTGGGTTCCTAAGCCCAGGAGGCCGGTCTGAGCTGGAGCAGCAGCCCTTGCCAGTCAGCAGTGCAGAAGGAGGGCGCCACCCATCCCACCATTAGAGCTTCTTTTTCTCTCCCACATACCCACCTGCCTCGGCCCACCGCATGTCAAGCCTGCAGCGCCCCCCGGCTGCTTTGGCCAAGCCCCGCCGATTTCATTAAGCGCGGAGCAGGCCAAAGGTGAGGCGGAGCAGGTTTTGAGGGAAGGCAAACATGCAAAGGGGGCTGCAGGGAGACCTAGTGATGTAAAGGCAGAGGCCTTCCTGCATGGCGACAGAGCTTTATTCTCCTCCAAAATCACATCTTCCCTCCCTCTGCCCCCCCCAAAACCTCTGGCCCAGATTTTTCTGCTGCTGCCCTTCCTGCTGCCAGTGCTCAGGCTGCTCCCTGGCCCCAGAGAGAAGAGCACCCTGCCAATCATAAATACAGCAGGGAAGCTGAGGAGGCGGGTGGGAAATACATGGGGGGGGGAAGTATTATATCTTCAGGAATGAGACAGAGGCTCGTGTCCGGTAACTCTGCAACCAATTTATTTTAACACAACTTGTAACAGTAACAGGTAACAACCAGGCAGGGTGCTGGTTTAACAATGTAGCAACAGAAGGATGATCTGTGTAGAGAGAGAGGCAGAGAAGCAGCTCCAGCTGGACTGGAGTGTTCGTCTGCTCTGGTGCTGAACAACTGACAGTTTGAACAAGTCTGCCTTTTATAGTTCCTCAGACTCGCCCGGCAACTGACAGGCGCGTCTGATTGGCTAAGACGCGCCTGGCTGCTGCCGAGCTGTCATTCGTAACAGCGAGGACTAACTTTTACTATACAACACTTCTTCCCCCCCAGCTGTGTGCATGCGTGATGTTTGCGCACGCGTAGTCTTGTAAGTATACAGGAGAACGGCGGACACGCCCCGAACGCCGCAATTGCATTGCAGGCGGATCATCACATTGATGTCCCTGTCTGAGCTCCTCCCCTCGGGGAGTGAAGCTCCAGGTGACGTCTGATGGCAGAGGAACCCTGAATGGATGACTCCCACTGAATGGTAAGCTGGGCGAAGGGGGCGCGGCCGAGGATGTTGACGGCTTATGACTAGGCCGGTAGGCGGCCTCTGGAAGGGGAAGGCTAGGTCTATGTTGGCCTAAACGTAATGGGTTGGGGTTTTCAATTCCGGATTGAGAAGCACTGCTGGGCTGTGATACTGAGCTAGGCTGGCCTGGATTGGAGAAGGCTGGAGAGTTGTGGTTATTTAACTGCGGTTGCGGGTTCAGGTCTGGCTGAGAAACGGTTAAGCCAGGACCTTGCGTGTCGGCTTGAGAATCATTTTCTGATGACCGTCGTTGTCTCAATTGATCCAGGTGTCTTCTCCAGGTTGATCCATCTGAAACTCGAATCCTGTAGGAAACGGGCCCTGTTATTTCGGTTATAATTGCAGGCACCCATCTCGTCTCTCCTCCATAGTTTCTAGCCCAAACCAGGTCCCCAGGCTTAAAAGTGAGGGAGGGGGTTGGAGGCCCCAGGTTGCCAGACTGAATTCCTGAATAGACGGGATGCAATCTATCCAGGGTGGTCCGCAGGCGCCTGCCCATCAACATCTCCGCGGGGCTTTTCTGTGTCAGGGGGCAAGGTGTGGAGTGCTGTGCCAATAAGTAAGCATCCACCCTTGCCTGCCAGTCTCCACGGTTTAGACGGCCCAAAGCCTCCTTGGCAGATCTAACCGCCCTTTCCGCTCGGCCATTGCTGGCCGGGTGGTAAGGGGCAACCAGTGCGGCGGACCCCTTGCTCGGCCAGGTATGTTTGGAACGTTGTAGACGTGAATTGCGGGCCGTTGTCGGACACTACTGTGTCCGGCAACCCGTGGGTTGCGAACAATCGTCGCAAGGCTCGCACAGTACTGTCAGATGTGGTGGAGTGCATGAGCAATACTTCCACCCATCGAGAGTACGCGTCCACAACTATAAGGAAAGTCTGGCCGTGAAAGGGGCCAGCGAAATCTATATGTATTCTAGACCAGGGACCCCGAGGCATCTCCCATTCCCGGGAGGGAGAGGAAGGAGGAGATGGTCAGGACTGCTGGCAGGTTTCGCATTTGGCGACCCAGGCTTCGATCTCTGCATCTAACCCTGGCCACCAAACGAAACTGCGAGCAAGGGCCTTCATTCTGCTTACTCCGGGGTGACTTTCATGGAGACGTTGCAGAATCTGTTGTCGGAGGACCGTTGGGATGACCACACGGTCGCCCCACAGTAGGCAGCCTGAATGTATAGAAAGCTCCCACTGTCTGTTCTTGAAGTGCTTGAACTGAGGTGGTAACTCACCCGCAGGCCAGCCTCTCAGGACCCAGTTCAATAGCTGTGACAGTGTGGGGTCAGACCGAGAGTAGGCGGCCACATCGGTAGAAGTCAATGGCAATTCTAACTGAGCAATTGCCAGAACAGAACGGCAAGGAACCGCTTGATCTTCCGTGTCCGGAAGAGGGCAGCGACTAAGGGCATCTGCATGCCCTATTTGCTTGCCCGGACGGTAGCACAGGGCGTAAGAATACGCCGCTAAGAACTCCGTCCAGCGGGTCATCCTTGGGGACAGGATAGGAGGGGTCGGTCTATCACCAGCCAGTAGCCCAAGGAGTGGCTTATGGTCTGTGAATAGGGTGAAGTGCCGCCCGTATAGGTAGTCGTGAAACTTTTTGATTCCAGACACTGCAGCCAGAGCCTCCTTGTCAATCTGGCTGTAGTTCCTCTCAGCCGAGGACAGTGTTCTGGAATAAAAAGCTATGGGGGCTTCTGAGCTGTTGGGCAGGACGTGACTCAGAACAGCCCCCAAACCGACGGGGGAGGCATCACATGCTAGAGTCAGGGGCATCTTGTCGCTATATTGCACTAAGACTGCCTCTGACGTCAGCAGGGATTTGACAGCCGCGAATGCATGTGCTTCGCGGCTGCCCCATTGCCAAGGCGCGGATCGGTCCAGCAACCGATGTAGCGGCTCGGCTAGTGATGCCTTGTGAGGGATGAAAGGCGCATAGAAATTTAGAAGCCCCAGGAACGATTGGAGCTGCGCCTTTGTAGTAGGAGTGGGAGCGTTCCTGATAGCTGCCAATTTAGAAGGGGTAGGATGAATTCCCTGGGCATCAATTGTGAAGCCCAGGAAATCCACTTGGGGCACAGCAAAGAAACATTTGCTGCGTTTAAATTTAAGACCCGCGCCCCTGAAACGGTCGAGGACTTTCCTCAGTACTTTGATGAGGTCTGAGTGGCTGTCAGCAGCGATCAGGACGTCATCAAAGTAAGGTACCACTCCAGGGAGCCCATGGAGCAGACGTTCCATGAGGCTCTGGAAAATCCCCGGGGCAATGGAAACGCCGAATTGAAGGCGGCGACAACGGAAAGCCCCCCGGTGGGTGACGATGGTTTGGGCAGCTGCCGCATCGTCATCCACAGGGAGTTGCTGGTAGGCCTGCGCCATATCCAGTTTAGCGAAAATACGGCCCTGCCCCAAGGAATGGAGCAGGTGCTGTACAACAGGGACTGGATAGGGGTTTACCTGAAGGCCAAGGTTGATGGTCGACTTATAGTCGGCGCAGATCCTAATGGAGCCGTCGGCCTTCACCGCAATCACAATGGGGGTCTCCCAAGGTGAGTGGTCGATGGGCTCCAGTATGCCCTGCGCCACGAGCTTATCGAGCTCAGCTTCAACCTTTGGCCTTAATGCAAAGGGCACCCTGCGGGCCTTCAGTCTGATTGGTGCAACCTGGGGGTCCAAGCTAAGGGATATGGGGCTGCCTTTGTAATGGCCTAGCTGGCCATCAAAGATATCAGCATAGTCTGACAAGACTGCTGCTATGTCTGGGGGCGTGTCTGCAGTAGAATGAATCCCCTGAAGGGAGATACCCAAGGGAGAAAACCATTCTAACCCCAGAATTGCTGGTAAAGGTTTCTGAACAATTAAAGCAGGTAAAACAGCGCAAAACTTGCCATAAGAAACCCTCAAGGCATATGAACCTAGGATAGAGATATGGGAGCCTTGATAGTCTGTTAAAATTGCGTTAAGGGGTGACAAGTGACAACGTTTCACGTGGGGGCACAACATAGAAAAAGTGTCCCAAGAAAGAAGGGATTTTGATGAGCCGGAGTCCACTTCCATCTGACACGGCTTCCCTTCAATCAGTATTTTAATATTGATTTTGTCCGTACCCTGTGAGGATGAGTTGATGGAGGTGTCATGCAGGGACGAAGAAGCTTGATTGATGTTAAAGCATTCGTCTTGACGCTGAGCAGGTTTCCGCTGCTGCGAGCTCTTCGGCGTGGGTGGAGGAGGACCATATGGAGGAGGTGGCTCGATTGCTGCAGAAGGAGTAGGAAGTGAAGCCTTGCAGACATGGGCTAAATGTCCTTTCTTTCCGCAGCGGCGGCAAACCGCTGCCTTGAAGGGGCAATTAGCCCGGGCGTGCGCTCCACCACAGCCAATGCAAGCAGAGGAGTTTGAAGAGAAACGGCTGATAGCTTGACTCTGTCGAGGCTGCTGACGGCGGGGTTGTGCTCCAAGTCTATCTACCTGAAGTTGTTGTAGATAGTCAGGCAGGGGGGCTAGCTCATCAATTAGATTTGTAATGTACGTTGGCTGCTGGAGCGGAGGAGGAGTTGGAACGGTTGAGGCTTGAGTGGCAGGTAACCCTCCAGCAACCGTCATCTGCGCGAGGTAGCGTTCTATTTCGTTGGAGGATGAATCTGCCAACTCCGCAGCGCGAGCCTCGTCTATGGCATAAGCTAATGTGACCTTAGGCTTGCCCAAAAGTCTACGCCTGAGAAAAATATCCTTTAGGCCACAGACGAATTGCTCTGCGAGATTTGCCTCAAGATCTGGGAACTCACACTGCGCTGCAGCAACTCTCAAGGCTTGCAAAAATTGATTTACCGTTTCTGCAGGCTTTTGGACTCGCCTGCGGTAAGCGAAGCGTCTGGCTATTTGAGATGGAGTAGGTGCGTAGTATGCCTGCAATCCGTCTGTTAGTTCTTGCCAGGTGAGGTCGTACACCGCTCTAGGGGCGGCAAAGGACCTTGCGGTGGCAAACATTTCTGGGCCACAAGCCGTAAGGAAGAACCCACATTTCCTCGCTTGAGACTGACCTTGACGGTTGTTAGCAATTAAAAAGCATTCAAACCGTTCAAGAAATGCCTCCCAGGTTTCACCTCCAACCCCAAAAGGGGCAAACATTGGCATTCCGGCCATAGCAGTTGGTTGGAGAAGTGGCAGTTGGTTCCTTTTTCTTCTGGTTACAGGTCCCCAGTCCTCGTCGCCAGTATTATATCTTCAGGAATGAGACAGAGGCTCGTGTCCGGTAACTCTGCAACCAATTTATTTTAACACAACTTGTAACAGTAACAGGTAACAACCAGGCAGGGTGCTGGTTTAACAATGTAGCAACAGAAGGATGATCTGTGTAGAGAGAGAGGCAGAGAAGCAGCTCCAGCTGGACTGGAGTGTTCGTCTGCTCTGGTGCTGAACAACTGACAGTTTGAACGAGTCTGCCTTTTATAGTTCCTCAGACTCGCCCGGCAACTGACAGGCGCGTCTGATTGGCTAAGACGCGCCTGGCTGCTGCCGAGCTGTCATTCGTAACAGCGAGGACTAACTTTTACTATACAACAGGAAGGAACCTGTCATACCCGCAAGAGAGATTTGCGTGACAGTAAATGGAATGGTTTCATTGGAAATCCGGAAGAAATGGGCCACTTCAATATTTAATGTTTAAATATAGAAATCAGGGGTTCTAGTTTTGGGTACCACAAGTTCCCCCTGCGGCTTGTGCAGACAAAGAGAGGATCAACCAATTCACATGCTACACAATTATGATTCCAACCAAACCAATTATCTCCATTATCTTTTTAATTAAAGCCATTTATTTAGAACACTTTCCAGAACTAGAATAAATTGTAACAAGGCAAACTTTGTGGAATTATTGCACAGTATCTTAGTGCATACAGCAAATTTTCATCTGAATCTGGCAAAGATTAATAAAGTTGTGAGAATTATAAGTTCTGCTATCTAAATTTTCTATCTGGGGTTGGAAACAAGAAAGTAAAATGAATAATGAAATGCATAATGAAATTTAATAAATGTAACCACAAATAATAAGCAATGATAACCATTAAAAGAAATGCTTGTTTCACTGGAAAACAAGTACATTCTAAGACCACTGAACTTTAAAATGTTATTACTATTTATAGCTATTTCTATGAGCAGATATAGAATTTAGGCATAGAAAAAAATATTTATCTTAAAGCAGTATTTTCTTTGAAATGCACTTCAGGTAAATAATCACCTCACCTTATTTTCTACAAATATATGCCTCAATAATTAAAATGTTCTTTTTTGTTTGGAATCAGAATATACTGACATAATGAAACATTCTGAGTGGCTGAGGCCTACAACTTTTTGAACAAGTATATAAAGGATAGGGAAGTTGTAACTAGAAGTACTCTGTGAGAGTTTTAAAAATGATTTGTTCACTCTAACTATACAACATCTTTATGGTAGTTCTCAGATTCAATTGTGGAAAAATCAATGTTGTTATTTCCTTTTATTCTGATGCAGGAAATCCATAAAATTGCAGCATAAGCTGGTTTAGGACAGTTTTATACAAACAGTCACAAAATCTAATATGTCTCAGATGCAAGGGGGTGAGGAGGAAAATATTGTATATCTGCCCATGTATGTTATATAACACTGCCCTGATACCACGGCAACTCTTTCTTCCCCTAAATGTTATGTATGGCCTTCAACTATTTGTGCTTAATTAATTCATCCACATTCAATTTATATATATATATAAAAGAACTGAATTGTGTAGGCACAGTCTCCAGATTACAAAGAAGATATTTGCAGCAGCTGAAATCTGTCCAATTTCTCAGTCGAGATGCTGACAAGCAAACAAATAGGCAGAGACAGTTCCAGGGCTAGATGTGGTAAAGTTGCGATACACATTATCAAGAACACTCGTCTGCTTGGAACACTGCTGTATCTATTCATACGGGTTGTTTAATGTGCTCCGTGACTCACCCTGAGCATTATAATTCCCCCAAGAACAACAAAATCTTTTGTATTTATGAAAACCTTGAAGCCCAAATCTAATTTAGGGATTTGAGGATCAGTATAAATCTAATATCTTTTGTTACTGTATTACTAAGACAATATTAGACTCCATCACAATGTTAGAGACTTTTTGTTCCAATCTATAAAGATCTCCATCCATCTGTTTTCACATTTCCCCTTAATGGATGAAAGTTCTGTCTGCAGCTTCCCCTAATGTAAATAATGCTATGTAAATTCCCTCCAAACCTTTCCTAATGTCATTCGTGATTACATATAGTTCCCCAGTGAAAGCTTTTACATGTAATTTCCAGATGTAAGCTGTTTTTTTAAAATGTACTTGCTTCTTGTTATGTGCAATTTTCAGAAACATGCAACATAATCTTCTACCACCTTGTCTGACCCACACAGTCTGGATAGCCTGATTCAGCATTTTTTTGCAGCTGTATTTTCTTCCCCTAACCAGGATTTTAAGTGTAAAGCCAAAAGAAGGAAATGGTTTCCTTTTGATTTTTTTTGGTTGTTTTTTTTGCTAACAGAAGAACACAAGCATATCTTAAACCCAGCATCTTGTAACCCATCTGGAGAAAGCTAGGTCATCTGAGGCATATTAGCACATAATAAAGCTCACAGCCACAAATTGGCACACAATATGCACTTTAGGTATCACAGGAAGTTTATTAAAAAACCACAACAGCAAAGAAATCACAAATGGGTGTTAGGCTTAAAAAAAAAGATTAGCCTTCAAAAGCAAAAATGCCTTCCAAAGGACAATGTCAACAGGGCTTTAGAAAAAGACTAGCTCATTTTCTTTGAAATGAGGCTAATGTCAATCTATCTAATTGTTCATTGTGTCTAGCAATCCTTCCAGCATCTTGGAAGATTTGATAACCATTTGGGTTGAGGGGGAGGGAGAAAGGAGAGCTTAGATTCCTTCTTTCCTTCCTCAAAGCCAAATATTTTTCCCAAGAGAATTATGCAACTATTCAATCTTGAAGCTTTGTTACTCAGAAATTTGTTCAATGGCACTTCCCTAGATTTACCTTTACTAACAGAGCTGTTCTTACGATTACATAGGAAAATAGAGAAGGCTCCTACTTCTGGGGCCTATCATTTTTAGCTGTACAATTAATTGTTTTTGACAGACTATGGGGATGCTGTTTGGAATAAAGTTTTTCCAGGTTCTTTTAATGAGGGTTATATAATTGATTTTGAAGGCTGGTAAACATTCTGAGGTTGGAGAAGTCTGATTTCCCAGTTAAATGTTAATATTAATAATTTAAAAGCAATTTTGCCATATAGACTGTATCAATAGCAATTTCATATGTGCAGTCTCATTTCATACTCAGATGAGACATCTCAGCGATAACATTAGGTTATTCATCAATATTTTTGGTATCAATTCAAAGAACGGGAATTGGCAGTTTTAGATTCATGGAAAAGGCCTTTGATGTAGTACAGAGGAACCTAATTGTGCATTTTCCTCGAATTACTTAGCTGCTGATAAGTACAGCTAAGGCACTCACCTCAAATCCTAAATACCTTTCCTTCATCAGATCTGAACACATACACCTCACTCCCTTTTGTTTACTTTAAGCAGAAAGTTGTTATTTAGATTTTTTTTTAATGGCAAGAATAAACCATCACATCTTCTTTACTTAAATTACAGTTTTCATACAGTGATGATGATTTTAACTTTCTTAAAATTAAGGTTTAACATTAAGGTTTTTTTGTTTTTTTTTACTGTATTTGTCTCTGGGATACAAATGAATTGTAAAGTTATGTGTATCCTTTGATAATATAGCAGAAGGCTTTTTTTCCCCTAAATCAAATTACTATTTCATTTCCTGTACAAATAGATGCAACATATATTTGGAGAATGTAGGGTCAAAAGGATCATTTTCACTTTTAGTCTCATTATTATACTTGAATGTATTTGAATTTGAAAATCACATTTTAAAAAATTATATGCTTAATAGAAATATTAATGCTTTTGAAACACCTAATTGACAGACATGTTTTTCAGGCTTTTGAGTTATTACAATGAGGATGTAGATTGTCTAAAACTGGAAATGGCTGTTTATTAATTTCAGTATATTTTGATTTCACAATTTGTTCCATACATTATTAGTAGCATCTTGAATTTCTGTCAGCTCTGAAATGTGTTTTGGACGATTCCAAATACACAGGATTTAAAAAAGACAATTAAAGAGGATTATTAAGTTGAGTATTGTCCTACCAGTACTATTATAAGTGTTTGTTTTAATACAATACATATTTTAAGGTGTTTTGCGGAACAGTCATAATTTTTAAAGGTGCAAACATGTTTTTAAAATATGGCTCAACATTTGGAGGTTTTTCCTTCCTTCCTTCCTTCCTTCCTTCCTTCCTTCCTTCCTTCCTTCCTTCCTTCCTTCCTTTCTTCCTTCCTTCCTTCCTTCTCCCTCCCTCCAAAATCAACCAACCAATAAAATACAAGTAGTCCTAGACCCACAACAATTCATTTAGTGACTGTATGAAGTTACAGTGTCACTGAAAAAAGTGATTTATGACTTTTTTTTTACACTGACGATTGTTGCAGCATTGCCATGTCCACCTATTAAAATTTGAACACATGGTAACTGGCTCACATTTATGCTAGCTGTGGTGTCTCAGCATCACGTGATTGCCTTTTTCAACTTTTTTACAAGCAAAGTCAACGGAAAAGCCAGATTCACTTTACAACTGTGTTACTGACTTAACAACCATAGTGATTCACTTACTGACTGTGGCAAGAAAGGTTTTAAAATAGAGCAAAATTCACTTAACAACTGTCTCACTTAACAACAGAAATGTTGGGCACAATTGTGGTTGTAAATCAAGGACTACCTGTAATTTGGTTTCCAATTTCCTGGGTCTATGAATCAACATGAGCTATCCTTAAAATGCTTCTAAACCACCAAATTTTAAAATAGCTGGATATATGTGAGCAGGCTGATTATGATAAACTGTCCAGGTGTCTCATCTGAAAAGGATAAAATTGATGATTACAAGGTGTTCCACAAGTGATGGGCCCACAGGGATCAGGATGTGCATTTGATCAAAGTCGAGTGTGCTTTAATAAAAATCAAAGGAAATATTGAAAACTGAGTTTTTAAAAAAATATATGGAAGGAATAATTGTGATCTGGATGGCATTTTCTTGGGGAATCAGTTATAAAGCTTCTTATATAAAACAATTTATAAAGCATCCAGCCTGACAACTGGGTGCCATGGAGATATGCAAAATTTGTCTTGCTGCTAACAGTGCTGAACTGGGCAAATAAAACTGTCAAAGTCACTTACAATTAAGATATCAGAAGAGTACCTTAATCGAAAATAAAGCAATGTAACACTCCAATTTATTACTAGAAGTGCACTTCTGAACCAGTTTCCTCCTGTAAATGCTGCTAATGTTGCACCAGAGAATGTCCTAAGATTTACTGGAAAACAACAGTTAATAATAATAATAAAAAAAGATGAACCTGTTAGCAGGATTGAGAGAGGGTCTGTAGTTCTTAAACAATCTGAAATTTTTTAGACAAAAAAACCCCTCCTGTATATACTTTAAAAAAACCAGTGAATTAATAAGTCAGAACATTTTCTAGCACAGAAAGTACTGGTAGGAGCATATTAAATAAATGAAGTTTAAAGGGCAACTTTTTCTTCCTTAATAGACTTCAGCACATATAAAATATAATTAATCAGTGACAATTACATCTTTCCTTTTAACAAGAAAATACTTCCTTTACCAAGAATGAAACTTCTATTCTTGCCAATACATTCACTCCCTCGTGCTCAAAGTCCACTTAGAAAGGGGACAAGACTAGAGGGGTCTAAAGAAAGATGTGTCTTCCCTATTTCTCTAGAAAACTAGGCAACAAAGCTCCATTTAGGCATCAGATCACTTGCCTGGAGAAATCCAGATTAGACCTTACTGCCTAGGGTAGAAGCAGATATTCCTGGGCTTGCAGCCTCACTTTTGGAAAGCAAGCATGGTGTACAATGTACATGGTTGTGCATGCTGGCATCTAGAAAGAAACTCTTTCCTTAAGGGTATAATTCAATCCTAAGCCTTGAGTTTCGATGCAACTAACAGTTCTTGCAATTAGTTTTGGTTGGCATGAACTGAGAGAGAGAGAGAGAGGGAGGGAGGGAGGGAGAGAGAGAGAGGTGCTTCTCACCTCATTCCAAATTCCCAAGGGTTTTATTTGGAAAGGAGGAAAAGTTCAAAGATATAAAGGTGAGAGTACATCCATGGGTTAAGACAGTTGCATTTAAATCTTTCATTGCTTAAGTGCTGCTCCAATGTCCCTGAAGTTATGTCCCACATTCCTCTGACGTCATGCACAATGATTTGCAGCTGGCCAGTCTATGGAGTGGAAGACCTCTGCATGTGCTAAAAGGTGTTAGCTCATCTGTGTGGTATTACTTCATGCGTTCCAAGACTATATTCTGACAGCATTTGGAAAAATTACTGGGCAAATACTATTCAGTTAATAATGTGGCTTAACATTTCAAGCTGGATAAAATGATGAAATTGCAAGATGGAAGATATGAGCTTCATGTGTCATCTATTAAGCTGACCTGGAGTTTACAGCCAAAAAACAATTTATTGCATTTGCTACTAAGGGAACAGTATACACTTTGTTAATACATTTTTTTCTTTTTAAAGTATATCTGCAAAAAGCCCTACACAAAGGAAAAGAAAAGAAAGAAAAAGAGACAGAGAAGGGGAAAAGGGAGATTTTCAAAATAGCATACCTAACTCAAGTACTAATCAACCTAGTACATATTCTTGTTATTCCATTACATTATTATCATTTAAGTCAGTTTATTTAACTGTAGGTTCCCCAACCATGATATTGATGCCAAAATAGTTTTTCACTGACATTTATATAGAAGACATGCTGCTTCCATATTCCATACTTTCATTTGCTCTTGAACATATATTTATAGTGTGTTCCAACTATCATTCATAAATGACAATTACTAACTTATTATTTTGTAAAGAAAAAGTTAAATCCTCTAGTGCTACGGAAGTTTCTGAGACCCTAAAGGACTATCAAATAAATTTCACCTTTTGGCTAAGAACATTAATGCTACAATATGACCTATCTTAATTGCCTAAAATACACACTTCATGCCTCCCAGGTTCTCAAACTCAAAACAATTTCCATTTTTCCAAAAAGATGAGTTCCATTATAAAGTTAGCATGAATGTAAATACTATAAGGGGATCTAGCTAATAACCTTGTAGCTAATATTGTAGATAATTTATCTAAATTGTTTAAAATTCAGTTTAATAATCTGACATACTGTATATGTTTCATTGCTAGATTTTGTACAGGAATTCAAGGGTGACATACATAGCAATCCTTTTTCCCCTTTCCCTCATAATGACAACCCTTGAACCCTCAGTTCAGTTGGACTGAACTGAATGGAGAGAGAATAACTGGCCCAAAGAATAAATCACTCAGAAAGGTTTCATGGCTAGGAATGAATTAAAACTAGGATCTTCTCAGTGTCAATCCAAGATTTAATCAATATATTGCATTGGTTTTCTTAACATTCTTAATATCACTCAAGATATTTTCATTTCAAGAAAAAATATTTCTTATGAGTACAATCTGTTCAGAAAAAAGTAATTTTTGTAATGTGGCTTCAACTTAGATTCAGATTAAATAATCATGTTTAGAAAAGACACTCTCAAATCTAGAGGCTCAATTTTATCAGGAAACATCAGCACATCATCTGTAGAGAAGACTTTTGTGCATTTCTCATCTATATGATTCACTAGGTTATGAATCACTTTATTCTGTCTAATCAAACACACATTAAATTCCAAACTGAAATCAGTTTCATCAACAAAAAATAGCTAGAAGACAACTCAACTGTATTGCCCTTTTCTGATAGAAAATGTTCAGATATAGTCCAATTTAAGTTTTTTGAAATATAATAAATTATATAGTCATTTAAACATTTCTTAGGAAAAAGAATATTGCGAGAGTATAAAACATAGGCTGTGCCAATAGATTTTATCAAAGGCTTTCTCTGAATCCAATTAAATCATTACAGCTGGATCCACCTTAGCTCTGTGATAAGTTTAAGAATTATTACTAGTCTCAAATTGTCAGGCCTTGTCTATAAGGAAGAAATCCTACTTGAGCAAGGCGTACCACCCTTGCTAATACCTTCTAGATGCTCCAATCATAGTTTAATATCTACCTTTAATTACAAAAAGGCCTCTGTTTGATTCAGGAATGTCAGTACTATAAACTTCATGATGAGCAGATTTAAACATGTTCTGAAAAAATGTTTAGGAGCCAAAACATCTGTGTGTTCTTTATCACATCTTATAAGAATACTATCTAGCCCTGGAGATAATAATTCCTTATATTAACAACACCATGTTTAATTTCTTCTGCCTAATTTTTGGGATGCAGTAGCTCAGTGGCTAAGACGCTAAGCTTGTCAATCAGAAAGGTTGGCAGTTCAGCGGTTTGAATCCCTAGCACCACGTAATAGAGTGAGCTCCTGTTACTTGTCCCAGCTTCTGCCAACCTAACAGTTCGAAAGCATGTAAAAATGCAAGTAGAAAAATAGGGACCACCTTTGGTGGGAAGGTAACAGTGTTCCATGAGCTTTCGGTGTCTAGTCAAGCCAGCCACATGACCATGGAGATGTCTTCGGACAGCGATGGTTCTTCAGCTTTGAATTGGAGATGAGCACCAACCCCTAGAGTCTGGAACGACTAGCACATATGTGTGAGGGGAACCTTTACCTTTATCAAGATTTATTTGTTTAAAATAAGAGATGGGCAAGAGAAGAGAAGAGAAGAGAAAAGAAGAGATCTTGAGACTTGAAAATTTATGTTTGCTTTCTATACTATCCATATGGATTCAAGAAACAAACCCTGAAAATGGCAGTTGGGGCATCTCTAGGGGCTGCATAAACAGACTGCTTGTTATGATTGAGATATGCATTAGTTTCTTGAATGGTTGGGATTTTCAGGAAAAAATAAAGTAAACTCCATTGTATGTTTTTGGGGAAGCTAAATAGCTTCCGATAGGGCAGTCCTGTGTGATATCAGGCAGCTGCAGATTTCAGCCGCACATAGTTACAACTGAAAGAAAGGTTTCTTTGTTTGACTTTGATAATTAAAATCAAGATTAATGTGTTCCCAGCCAGATCAGTGACAGCCATCCTTGGAACATAAATATACATGTAAATGTTCTTCTAGTTAATCCAAATCATAAAATGGAAATAGACAAATTTATTAGACCTGCTGAAACAAGAAGGAATTAACTTTTTAAAAGGGATATTTCCCAATAGATAGGCTTTCCATGAAATCAGTGCTGATGCAACATGTACAGGAGTCATGATGGCTCAATTTTAAACTGAAATGACAGAATTATTTTCAAGATTGTTGTTGTTTTTGCTGGGGGCTCTTTTTCAAAACCAGTAATGCAGAATGTAACTCCCAAGGAAAAAAAATCTTTCACCTTTTGGACTTAATTTTATTGAAAGTAGATACTCTGTACAAAACTTGATAAATCAGAGAAACATCCATCTAAATGTTGGGAAGATGAAGTTTGGGAGAAATCTGGTAAAACAGATTTTGGAATGGAAGTTCCTATATCATCAAAAGTGTAGGGGTGTGTGTTTGTGTGTGTGTGTGTGTGTGTGTGTGTGTGACAGAGTCCTGATCCTTGTCATCCTCATTCAAAGTAGGTTTGATGAAAGTCTGCAGAATGTGATGGCTGAGAACAGTCTTTTTCAATGGCACACAGCTCTATACATATCAATAGCTTTTTACATGATTTCTTGACAGTTCCACCCCCTGGTTGTCTTTTTTGGCAGCAGATCGATTGTGGAGATATTTGTGATAAGCTCTGTGGCTGATAAGACATCTTAGCATCAATTTAATGTCTTTCTGCAATGCTGAAAGAGCTTAATATATCTCACTTTCAGTCTTGGCCTTGGAAGGTCTAATTTATCACTGGGGTGAGAGCTTCACAGTTCTGGTTTCCCAGTCTAAGAAATGATCTCCTGGTCTTTTTAGCTTTGTCTTTTAGCTTTGTCTTTTAGCTTTGTCGCCTTGCCTCAATCCTTCTTGTTTTTCACATCTGGGATATTCCTCATTTTCCCATCCCATTACACCTGTCATTTAGATTTTGTTCCCTGAAGCTTGGGCATATTGACGGTTCTTCATGTACCACCTCATGCCCACCTGCGATGTTCCTGTGGTTCGTCCATGAGGCCAATGTGGAGAAAAGACAGGACACGATCTTTCTCGGGATGGAGCGACCCAGATTGGGGGTCTGAGAGCCCCCTTTATTGAGATAAGACAAAGGCAGGAGGAGCAATAGCATGTGCTTAAAAACAGCCTGTAAAACTACAATTTCTAATCTACTGCTCAGGGAAGTTCTGTCTATATATGGTCAAATCCTGGAGTCGTTGGGTAAGGCACATCTAGAGTAAACCTCAGGATGTTATGTTATGCACTATCAGGATGTTAGGATGTTATGGAGTTTGTTTCCTCCTGTGTGGTTCAGCGTGGCTCTGCATGCCCTGTTATCCACTGGGCCATGGGTGACCGCTACACCTACACAAGGAATTATATTACAACATCTCCTACTTTTTTCTTTTTTTTGTCAAAAGGACTTTTCCTCTTCATCTGACAGGGCTGTCAACAGTGCTTTTTGTTACTGCGCATCAAGGCCTGTTAAAGCCATGTTGATACTCCTTTTCTGTACCATGCCCTCCACTGTGGACTGGATTATACTTCGGATGACAGGGATAATCACAGCATTCTACAAATAAACCAATAGAAAATCACATCATGGCAAAGGGTGGGCAAAGAGGGAATAGAAAGTTACAAGCTGCATGGCATTGGGAGGGGAAAGGGGGAATAGAAAGTTACAGCACAGCATAGGGGAGAGAAAGGGCATGTGTGGGAGTAGCTGGCTCACATAGTTCATGTTACATGAGGCTGCATAGTGAGTCCTGGCCGTTTAGGCTGGAAAGATGTTTCTGGTGCGATGTTTTTGCATCCCTGTGTATATATGTTTCAGACAGCAGAAACTGCCCTGCACGCACACACACGGAATGGATTCCAACATCTCCACTGTTTTTGTTTTTTAAAAGGCAGCGTCTCCCTCTTCGTCGCTGGGCAGAAGGGATCTTTCCCCATGAAGGGGTTGACTGTTCATGTAACTCCATGTGGTTGACAATGTGAATATTCTTCTGTGGAGCCAAGCTAGAGAGCATATTCTTACACATAGTTAATAAAGAGGGTACACATTGAATACAGCAGCACAACAGTATCAGCAAAGCAACAAGGGTTATAACGGTCTTGGAAACATTTCCCAACCAGCCAAAATTTGGTAACCAAGAGGTCATCCAATCCCACCAGGAGTCCGATGCCTTATATGTTTGTGCAACTGCTTGAAAGGTATCATATAATTTTTCCACACTGGTTTCAATTTCTCCGGATTGGTTCAAATAATGACAACAGGTAGCATTCAACCAAACACATAGTAGGGGGACCTGCGGCGAAAGACGGGGCAGCCGGTCGGGGGAGTGTAGGGTGGAGGGTGCTCTGCTCTGTTTTCCAGGTCAGAGACAGAGACAGCCTCAAGCGGTGGTTCTTGCTGGTTGGTCATGGTCAGGCTGCTTCTGTGTTTGTGTAGGTGGTTGTACAGGTGGTTTTGGCAAATATGGTCTTACGTGCCGTCCTGGAATCCAAAGAACTTTGTCTTTTAGTTGGATTGCAGCATAGTCCCCTTCCCCAGGTAATTAGGTCAGCAGGTCCTCGCCACATCAAGTCAGGCAAGCAGCGATAGTAGACAGGTGGAAGGGAGGTGTCTGCAGTAGGTGGAGCTGCAAAATGATGAGTCGCTGCTGAGGATGGTGGGCTGCTGGTAAGATTTTAAAAATTCAGGGTATAAAGGCAAAGGTTAAGCATGTGTTGCACTGCTGGGAGGCCAGGGGGCATTTTCCCCCTATTGCCAATATATCTGTCCAGGGCATGTTTTAATGTCTGGTTGGCACGCTCACCCAACGCCTGTCCCTGGTTGTTATAAGGAATGCCAAATTTATGCACAATGCCCCATTGGTTACAAAAGGCAGCAAAGGCTGCACCTGCGTAAGCGGGGCCATTGTCTGTTTTAATTCTTTTGGGCGTCCCAGCGATGCAAAGTTCCAAATACAATGATTAATATCATGTTTGGTGGCTTCACCCCTTTGGGGGGATGCCAGAATGTAGCCTGAATACGTATCAATGGAAACATGTAAATATTTCCAAGGGGCAAATGGAGGATATTGGGTAACATTCATTTGCCAAATTTGGCAACACTCTGTCCCCCTGGGGTTTACCCCCATAGGGAAAGAGTTTGCCTGCTGGCTACAGGTAGGGCACTGCTGAACAATGGCAGAGGCCTCATTTGCAGTAATGCCAAATGGTTTTATGAGCGCTTTTTTATTCTGGTGAAAGTAAGAGTGGCTATCCCAAGGTGTGATAGCAGAACAAACATTGACATGGGGTGGGGGGGGGGCTGATGCTGCAGCATCAGCAACATCATTGCCCTCCTGGAGAGGCCCAGGGAAAGGCTGATGACTTCGGATATGGGAGACATGGAAAAAATGACAGCGAGAGGAGACAAGACCTTGTAAAGTGAGAAACAGAGACAAAAGTTGTGAATCAATAGAAGGAGAGAGATAAGACTCATACAAAGAGGTTATAATCTGAGTCACATAAAGATTATCAAGAATTAAGTTAAACGGTCGATTGTCAAATAACTGAAAGGTCAAGATGGAAGCGGCCAATTCATCTCTTTGAGCAGATTTTTGTGGCTCTGTGAGCTGGGTGTGCCATGTACCATCCTCCTGCCAGGCACATGCTCCCCGATGTTTGCTCCCATCGGCAAAGACAGTTATAGCGTCTTTGATAGGAAAAAGCTGTTGAAGGAGGCTTCCACTGGAGCAGAAGGGTTTTTGTAATTAGGGCTGCAAAAAGGGCGGGTGTCTGAGAAATAGTGGATTTTGGGGTGTGAGACAAGTGTCATGAGATCACATTCTTGGGGAATCAAATTTGGATTGGGGAGGCCGCACTGCAGCGCTCCCATGGGTTGGAGAATTTTATTAACAGCCCGCAAATCATGCAAAAAACACCATTTACCAGATTTCTTTTTTATAACAAACACAGGGGTGTTATAAGGACTGTGGGATATCTCTTTCCTCTTCCTCTCTTCTCTCTCTTTCCCTCTTTTCACTTTCTCTTTCCCCCTTTTCCATTCTTCTGTCACTTTCTCCATCTCCCTTCTCTCACTCTTTTTCTCTCTCCTCTTTGTCTCTTTCTGTCTCTTTCACTCTTTTTCTTTCTTCCTTTCTCCCACTCTTTCATCACTTTCTCTTTACTCTCTACTGCCCAACCTGTCCCCATAATTTACCTACTTTCCTAAATAGGCGCAGTTCCCTTACTGGATCCCTCGCTCACTCAAACACACACACACACACACACACACACACACACACTCACTCACTCACTCACTCACTCACTCATGCGTGCACAAAACCATTTTTCTCCATTCCAATTCAGATCCTATAAATCAATTGCTCTGTGAAACATCTGTGAAAAAAATTCAGGTGCTCAGGCATGAAAATGTCATCAAAGCAGTGGCTTTTTCCGATGGGGCTAATTTAGAGTCAGATTGATATGGCGGCGGAAGGGAGAGGGGACGTCTTCTCTTCCGGAGGGGCCGGGGGAGTTGGTGGGGTCTTGGAGAGGGCCATCGCCTGGCCAGCAGGAGGGACGATCTCCTCGTAGTGCGGGGGAGTTGTTTCCGAGGGCTTAAGAGCAGCCCCCTGCATGTCTTCCTCATGAATTTGAAGGCATTTTACAAGAAGTCTCCAAGTAGTGAGAACTTCCGGCGGGGCTCGAGGTTCCTCATGGAAGTAAATACCCAATTTGATCCATAAGGAGACTTTAAGAGAGCCCTTCTCAGGGTAAATGGGACAATTCTTAGATGTAAGCCAATAGAGAGAAGAAATGTTTTTTCAGGGGAATGGGAAGCGGGCGACCTGCTGCTTGAGAAATTGTAATGGGAAGCAGGCGATCTGCCGCTTGAGATATTGCAATGGAGAATTTGGGGAGATTCTGAAGCTCCTGCAGGTGTGCAGTCTGAGCCTTTGAGAAGCCCGAGCCCATACTCACGATTTGGGAGGGTGCTCCGTTCGCTGACGGCCGGCCCTGGTTGCGAGACTTTGCCCAGTCGGGGGTGAGTGAAGGGCTGGCGACACAGGTAATCACGTCGGGGTCACCAAATGCGAAGTAACTATCCTCTGCTACCAAATGTGATGTTCCCGTGGTTCGTCCATGAGGCCAATGTGGAGAAAAGACAGGACACAATCTTTCTCGGGATGGAGCGATCCAGATTGGGGGTCTGAGAGCCCCTTTTATTGAGATAGGACAAAGGCAGGAGGAGCAATAGCATGTGCTTAAAAACAGCCTGTAAAACTACAATTTCTAATCTACTGCTCAGGGAAGTTCTGTCTATATATGGTCAAATCCTGGAGTCGTTGGGTAAGGCACATCTAGAGTAAACCTCAGGATGTTATGTTATGCACTATCAGGATGTTAGGATGTTATGGAGTTTGTTTCCTCCTGTGTGGTTCAGCGTGGCTCTGCATGCCCTGTTATCCACTGGGCCATGGGTGACCGCTACACCTACACAAGGAATTATATTACAACACCCACCAGCAATTCTGGTGATTTTATGATTATTTTCAGATAATAAATCATGCTCATGCCTGAACTGTTTACCTATCTGGCCCTGTGTCCTCATTTGTTATGGTCTAAAAATAACATCCTGGAAAATTCGATCAATGTCTCAACGATTCTTGAAATGGTTCTAGAAAACATTTCAGTAATGCTGATAAACATGGCAAGAAAGTTTGCTCACTGGTTCTTTTTCAGTGTATATATGAGTTTGGTGAGAAAAGTGATGCAATGTCTCAAGTAACACCTGTTTTTACCATTGTTTTATCTGCTAAACATTTAAAAAAGGAATTACACAGTTTTAATAACAATATGCATTTTTAATTTTAAGCTTAAACTCCATTTCTCTTTGAGAGGACATTTAATATACTTTACCTTTTGAGAAAAGCTAAGGACAATGAAATTATTGGCCAAAATCTGGCAAGGCTTCTATGGTTCTGTGTGATGTTTTCCATTTTGGACCATTTAATAAAAATAAGTAGGGACCTGTCAAGAAAAAGTTTTTTTGATGACAGTATGTTTGTGTACAGATTAGGAGAACAATGGAGCTTTAGAATAGATTTATTTCATTTAGTTAAGATTACATCAGTTCTCTGAGGTAAATTTATCTATGTGAATAAGATATGTCAAGGCAGCAGATGATCAACAAGCTAAACCATTTCTGTGTTTTTAAAAATTCTGAGGGATGTAGTGGCGGTTGATAATTACTTGTGATGTGGTGAGTGGAGTGGAAGAGAGGCAATCCATAGGGAAGTGGGAAAGTTCAACAGGATAACAAAATGTCTCTCACAACTGAATAAAAGTAAATACAGAAAGACTATTGGTCTGGAAAACACACTATTAATGTTGTCATTTTCCCATAGGCAAATAAAAAAGCTAATCTCTTCAGATTTATTTAGCCCTTTTATTATATTATGCTACAGAGAGTGTTCATTCAGTCTCCGTACAGTTAATTTACCGTTGCAATAGATAAGATTAAAAATACAAGCCACAAAAAACAGCAACTATAGATTTGCTTTCAGAAGATAGTCCACCATCTGCATTTGGGTATGTGTGGAATTTTATCCATAAACTGCAACTGAGAAGTTTATATTTGATCCCCAGTGCAAGTTATCTTCAAATGGTTTCTATCAAGTATTTCTCCATTTTTTCTAAGAATATTTTCCTTTTGTTCCAAGCACAATTATTTCAGAGAGGCTTGCAAGTCATTACTCATGCGTGCTGTTATGTGGGCATTAGCCAATTCCTGGTTTCAGAATGGATTTGGAATATATCACATCTCATAAGCTCAAGATGATTCTTGCCTTGTGATTTTGATTACAATTTGGATGTTACTTATGGTATGGCAAGGGAGAAAGATGAGAAAGATGCAGTAAAGATGGAGAGAAGAGGAAGGAGTCATCGTTTTTTAGTCTCAGTTCGTCTATGAAAACAATTTACCCAATTCAGAATATATCTCTCCATCAGCAATTCCCAATGTTTTCCCGACCAGAGGTTTTGAGTAAGAGGAGAAGGAGATTCAGAGTCTACTGAAAAGTAAGTTGTGGAATTTGTTCTCATAGGGCTTCGTCCTTAGCCACTTTACTCAAGAATATGCCTTCTATCATTCATCTGCCTCAATAAAAAGGTAAAGGTAGATGTTCCCCTTGCCCATATGTGCTAGTCATTCCTGACTCTAGAGGGTGGTGCTCATCTCCATTTCAAAGTCGAAAAGCCAGCACTGTCTGAAGATGTCTTCATGGTCATGTGGCTGGCATGACTAAATGCTGAAGGTGAATGGAATGCTGTTACCTTTCCACCAAAGGTGGTTCCTATTTTTATACTTGCATTTTTATGTGCTTTTGAACTGCTAGGTTGGCAGAAGCTGGGACACGTAACGGGAGCTCACTCCATTATGTGGTGCTAGGGATTTGAACCACTGAACTGCCAACCTTTCTGATCAACAAGCTCAGCTTATTAGCCACTGAGCTACTGTGTCCTCAATAGGTGAGGACTAAAACTATGAAAAATTTATGACCTGCCTGCTCAGGATTTCGATCTTCCAGTATAAAAAGTCAAGGCCTTTTCTATCCACATTCATGTGAATTCTACATAGAACTCTCTGAATTGGAGGCTTCATGAGTTTAGAAGTGTGTAAATCAGGCTATCATGAATATAATATTCCCTCTTCCTTCCATTC
Source organism: Thamnophis elegans (assembly GCF_009769535.1). NCBI lineage: Eukaryota > Metazoa > Chordata > Lepidosauria > Squamata > Natricidae > Thamnophis > Thamnophis elegans. Next base: position 74,332,715 of record NC_045544.1, on the reverse strand, counting down.
CTAAGTCATTGATCTAGAGGTATTGGACTTCAAACTCCCAACAGGAAGATTAATGAGAAGAGATTTCAGGAGTGGCAGTCTTGTGAACAAGGGGAAGCATCCTAATATTACTCAGAAATGTTCTGTCATCAGAAATCAACATCAAGACCTCTGTCATGACTGTTCCTAAAGAAAGAGGAGTTTATTTTCTTTATCTTTTATATGCTTGGTGGCTGTATATAATTTGATCTGGGGCACAAATTATACCATCTCACAGCACAGTAGGTGAATCTATTCAAAGAGAAATCTACTAAAGGCATTTTTATTCAAAGAAATCTAGTGATGCCAACACCAGAGGAGGAAGAGAAGATCTGTTTGTGACATTTGCTGCATTCTAGAATTTCCAGGAGATCATAATCTACCCTATATGTTGAAGGAATAACCATTTTTAGGCACCAGAAAGATACTGTAATGCCACAGAATATAACCTAAATATCTAATTTCTTGGGTTGAGTTTGGTTCTTCATACTGCAACATTTAGCAAGTCAGCCCAGTGCAATTATATACCTACAGTGTTGTGCTTGAAAAAGCAAACCCATTTGAAAATATTGAGATTGAAAATTTGCACATACAACTTGATATAATCATAGCAGAAAGAGAAATAATCATATGTTTCAAACAGACTGTTATCAATGAATAGGCCATTCTATTTTTTTAAGCTGTCCAGAGTCATTGAAAGTGAGTGGGAAGCCATATAAAATTTCCAAGTAAATAAATTCTGTACTCTTAACAGATAAACTTTGGAATAATCCTGACTTTTCATTGTCTGTTTGAAAACAACATGTAATTCAGTTGGGTAAGTGCATCTCAGTATGCCATTTTTGAATGGAGATCTTTTATTTGTTATTCTTTACCCTCAGTTTATTTAGTGAACAGAGGAAGACTGTATTTCCCACTGTTTTTCTCCACATCCCCAAACTTGTGGCTTTGGTAATAAACCAAGCATCTTGTCAGAAGAGGAGGGGGAAGTGTTTAAGTAGCAGGGAAATTCTTTCCTCAGAATCCTGTCACACTTCCTGTTTATTTCTGGAACTTAAAAATTTACAGGAAGTATGGCAATTATAAAACTATGAGGAAATGCCTGAGTTATGTAGAAAGCTGTTGAGGAATGTTATGGGACACTGAGTAGCAAGTTAAAATATTTTCATGATTCCGAAGCTTATTTTTGGAAACATCTACTGAAAAAAAAACCATAATCCAAATGTAGGCAGTGACTTGTAAAAACAGACCTTTTTAGGCAGAGACAAGGTTATTTAGGGTTACATGTTCTTGGACTAACAATTGTGTTTCTTCAGGGAGGGGATTGTTTGTAGGATTCAATCAATGTAATAAGCATATGTACAATGGTGTATCTAATAATTCAGTTCCCAGAATACTTCATGTTCATTTGTACAATGCCTAGATTGAGCTATGAGGGCAAAAATCATCTCAGGTGCACACTTTAAAATTTATAGCATGTATCTGGAGATTTTATGAACAGAATTCTATCCCAGGGCTACGGCTACTAGTAAAGGAAAGAAATTTCTAATGATTTGTTTTTTCCCTTGGAGGGAACTGTCAAATATGGGTCTAAACGTATTACTTAAATACGGGGAGAGATCAAAATGCCGTCACAATAATAGATGTCCCATCCCCTTCATTTAGAAGTTGAAAATGAAACCATAGAAATTGAGTTTTAATTATTTTGTCATTGCAGGAAGAATTGAGAGATATAACATCTGAATGAAATCTAGAATACTTCTACTAACCCACATGTGCTTTGTCAAATGCTCTGGATGAACGTATTCAAGATGGCCACAGGAAGCAACAAACTGACAGGGTAGATTGAATAAATGGTAAGATGGCCAGTACTATTCTAGCCTTTAAAAAAAATGTTTCTGCCTTCTGAAAAACAGGAATAAATGTTTCCTCATTTTAACTAGCTACAGTTACGGCAGTTATGGGATGGCAGTTAGGGGATGGCAGTCATGGTACAAACTGGAATGCTGGCACCTGTTTAATGTTTTCAGAATATTTCCATATTTGCTTCATTAACGTCCTTCTCTCTTAAAGTGTTTGGAAGAAAAGTCATCTCATTGGCTGATCAGCAAAAGCTGCAATAAAAATTGCCCATTTTTGCATGTAAGTTACATGAAGACACTTATGCATAGGTTTGCTTTCAAGTAGGAAGATGCTCTCCATCTTCCTAAATAGCTTCTGCTTTGCAGTCGTATCCAAAGCTCTAGGTTGTAAAGATTCTATAATGTATGTGAGAATGACCTTGGGATACAGGAAAAAGAAGCAAGATAAGATAAGAGCCGAGGTGGCGCAGTGGTTAGGGTGCAGTACTGCAGGCCACTTCAGCTGACTGTTATCTGTAGTTCAGCGGTTCAGATCTCACCGGCTCAAGGTTGACTCAGCCTTCCATCCTTCCAAGGTGGGTGAAATGAGGACCCAGAATGTGGGGGCAATTTGCTGACTAAATTTGCTAAAAATCTGTAAACCGCTTAGAGAGGGCTGAAAGCCCTATGAAGCGGTATATAAGTCTAATAAATAAATAAATAAATAAATAAATAAATAATAAGGGGAATGGTCAAATAATAGGCAGCTTAACCACATAAGGAATTGGAGTATGATGAACATCTCAAAAGGGAACCACCCAGGTTTCAAGGATTATAAAGGCAAGAGCTGTGGTGGCACAGTGGTTAGAAGGCAGTACTATAGGGTTGATTCACTGCTCACTCCAGGAGTTCAATCCTGAGTCAGCCTTCCATAGACTTATATACAGCTTCACAATGCTTTACAGCCATCTCTAAGTGGTTTACAGAGTCAGCCTACTGCTCCCAACAATCTGGGTCCTCATTTTACCCATGTCGGAAGGATGGAGGGCTGAGTCAGGCATGGTGAGATTCAATCTGCCAAACTGCTGGCAGCCAGTGATCAGCAGAAATAGCCTGCAGTACTACATTCTAATCACTGCCCCACTGTGGTTCATACCATTCTTCCGAGGTGGGTAAAATGAGGACCAAGTTTGTTGGGGACAATAGGCTGACTCTGTAAACCACTTAGAGAGGGCTGTAAAGCATTGTGAAGCAGTATATAAGTCTAAGTGCTATTGCTATGCACTTTTAGATTTTAAAGAT